>NC_041390.1:199576287-199656276 GCF_002162155.2 Triticum dicoccoides | reverse complement strand
CCCAGCCGCGGGTGACCTGCGCCACATCAAGCAACAACCGGGAGAGACCCTGCAAAAGTACATCCAGCGCTTCAACAGCGTGCGCATGAAGATCCACAAGGTGACCGACGAGGCCATCATCTTAGTGTTTTCCAACGGCATCTGCGACATCAAGATGAAGGAGGAGCTTGCCATCCACAAAGATATGTGCACGACCCTGGAGCTGTTCAACATCGCGACCAAGTGTGCGAGAGCTGAGGAAGGGCGTCTCTCCCTCCTCGAGCTCCTTGTTGTGGATCTAGAGGAGAAGAAGGCCAAGGCCAAGGACGTGAAGCGCAAAGGGGTAGCCGTACTCGCAGCAGAGCCAGACACCAAGTGTGGCCGAGATCTTCCCGAGTCATCTAAGGGAAGCCGCATGTTCTACGCCTTCCACAATGTGTGTACCCACAACACCAACGATTGTCAAGAGCTCAGGGCCATTCGAGACGGACGCTTCGGTCGACGCCCCGAGCGCAACGACCGGGGCTACGGTCGATGAGGTGGACAAGGTAGAGGACGTTGGGACGACCGTGGGCCTCACCAGGAGTGGCGCGACCAACCTCGCGAGGACCGCTGGCAGGACCAGCCTCGTGAGGGCGCCTGGCGTGACCAGCCTCACAAGGACCGACCTCAGGGCAACCCTGGTCTCCCTCCACTGCTGCCACCAAGGAGGAACGATGACCACCAACAGGACGAAGGGTCTGGGGGCTTCCAGGAGCCGCGCGCCATCGCCTGCATCCTGGGTGGCGCACAGACCCCAGCCTCCCAGCGCATCTTCAAGCTGTTCTCTCGCGATGTGAATGCAGCCCTCCCCAAGCTCGAAGCCACGCGCCCGCTTAGATGGTCCAAGTACGCCATCACCTTTAGCTCGGCGGACCAGCTCAAGTGCGCGGCAATAGCCGGCGCTCTCCCGATGCTCTATTTACCCGTCATCAGCAATGTCCAATTCACCAAGACCCTCATCGACGGTGGCGCAGGGCTCAATGTCCTGTCCGTCGAGACATTCGATAGCCTTCAAGTGCCATATGATCAACTCCAGCCTACCAAGCCTTTCTCAGGAGTGACTGACGGCTCCACCACCCTGATAGGGAAAGTTCATCTCCCTGTCACCTTCGGTCAACGCAACAACTACCACACCGAGCTCATCGACTTTGACGTCGCTCACATCCGTCTGCTGTACAATGCCATCCTCGGATACCCAGCGCTGGCCAAATTCATGGCAGTCACCTACCATGGCTACAACATCCTCAATATGCTGGGAAGCGGCAGAATCATCATGGTCCCCTGTGAGGAAAGAGACGCGGTGTGCCCCCTCGAGCATGCCTTCCAAGCTGCATCGATCGAAGACCCTGATAGCGTGGGGGCGCAATACCCTCCCGAGACCAATCCCAAGAAGAAGAAGGAGCTACTCCACACTGGACCTCAAGGGAGCGGCACCTCCAGCGGCGCCACCTCAGGTTCTACGCCCGCGCCTGGGGCACCTCTCTTCCTCGCATAGGGAGGCGCGCCCGACGCCGTCCTCGGGAAGGGCTCGGGGGCTCTCTTCTGGAGGGCCTCAGAACTGGCCAGCATCACGAGGAAGGCGCTCGGGCACCACGTGGAGGCGTGCTTCGCAGCACATTTCTCTCAGGAGGGCACCGGGCAAAAAGCACCCGGTGCTTAGGAGTTCATCGACAAGGACACTCAGGAACTTCAGGAAGCAAGAGGAACACGCAGCGACTGCCGCCCACCTGGCGCTGCTCCCCACCTGGGCGAGGGTGGTGAGCTACGCGTCTGCATCGACATCCCAGGGCTCAACAGGGCCGCATCTCAGGAGCTCTTCTGGCCTTCACACGTAGGACGCTGCGAGGGTCCACCTCACAGCTACATTCGCATGCCGTTCGGCCTGTCGAGCGTGGCTGCCGCCTCCCAGCGCGACCTGCGGAGCATCATGGCGGGTCAGGAGGCCAGGCATCACGTAGTCTTGGCGGAGATGAAGACGGTCCTCAGGAGGCCGCCCGAGCCTCCCGAGGCTCAGGGCCTCGACGGCTCGTGAGGGGCGACTTCTTCGCTACACGTCTTCAACTACCCCAACACCCTTCAACAGCCAAACCAGGTGACATCTCTCCAAGTTCATTTAGCTGGAGCGCCCCCTGGGCCGCATCATTCCCAAGCCACGTGGGTCAGTCCCTGTGGCATGTATCCACTTGCGTTGTTAGTTTACCTTGCTGGGGCGCCCCTTGGGCTGCATCTCCCCCAGGCCGCTCGGGTCCGACACAGTGGCATGTATCGTTCCTGCATTTACCTAAGCCAGTTTGTTTTTTCATGCATAATCCATCTATGGTTATCACCTGCTTGATTGTCGCCCACCACGGGAGTCGCGCGCCGATCGTCTTTCTTCAGGATCCTTCGCATAAGAATGCTAGGTATGGCATCTGTGCTCGGGCCCGTCCCTGCAGCGTCGAAAAATCCAACGGCTGAGCTCCGTCTGGCGAGCTGGCCCTGTTCATGTCACCTCCAGGGGTCATTGGTGCTTGGCCTTCTCACGCGATAACCTCAGGAAATTCATTCGGTGCAGGTTGTCTAACCATCTCGCAGGAACGCCGCAGTCATCAAGAACCAAGACCAGGCGCAACCCGCCTTGAGGTAGGGCCTCGTGAGTCCCGCGCTGGCTCACAAGTGCCCAGATACACCTCGTCTAGCCCTGCCGTGCAAGCCACGTGTCAGGGCGGGGCTGTACACGCCCCGGGGGCTCTCCGCAGTAGGGAGTCCCCTCCCACGTACCCGTGTAAGCACCATGCTCCACGCTGGCAGTCGACACTGCCGAGCAGTGGCTATGCCCGTGCAAGTGCGGAAGCGCCATGGTCCGTCCTGGTAATAAACAACTAAGGGCGGCCTCACGGTCGTATCAACCTCATGGAGCCTTCGAGCTCGGTGTCTGGCCTCATCGCAACACCTCCCCTCGGGAGAGTCACGCGAGGGGGCTTGGCATGGGGGCTGCACTCGGGTCACGCCCAAGCGTACGCCACCCCGCCAGGTCCCTCGGACCTGGTCGTCGCGCGCCCTCCCAAGCGGAGCCAAGGTACGAAGGTCATTTCAACGTCAAGGGGGACTCCTGAGCATCGCGACTTAGGAGCCTAACTGACCACGTAGCCCCTCACTCCTTGGTCCGTCCTGGTGATCCGGTCGGCCCAATGGCGGCTGAGGTATGCATGGGGTCGGGCCCTGCCGACGTAGAACACTAGGCCTACTCCCAGATCTCTTTTCTATAAGTTGTTTGCGCGTCAAGGGGGACTCCTGAGCATTGTGACTCAGGAGCCTAACTGACCACGTAGCTCCTTGAAAGTGCAACTATCCCTAGGTGGTTTTGGTAATTCCTAACAACATATAGCTCATTGAGCTAATGCTATTTCAAGATTAATATCTCAGGAAAGCTCAATGATTGGCATGGCATGGATGAGAAAAGTGGACCCCTCAAAATGCTAAGGAGAAAAGGATTGGCTCAAGCTCAAAGCTCAAGACTCTACATTTTCTATTTTAGTGATCCAAGATCACATTGAGTCTATAGGAAAAGCCAATACTATCAAGGAGGGATGATGTCTTGCTTAATGAGGCTCTTGCTCAAAATGCTTAGTGATATGCTCCAAAGCCCTCAACTACTTTCTCACATCCACATATGACCTAAACCAAAAGTCAAACTCGGCCCCACCGATTCTTTCTATCCGGCGCCACCGAGTTCAAATGTCATAGCCACTGCCACAAACCCTAGGCAAATTAGTCTCACCAATAGGGATCTCGGTCTCACCGAGATGGGATTGTAATCTCTCTGTTTCCCTTCATAACGTTTCGGTCCCACCGAGATTGCAATGTAAACTCTATGTTTCCCTTTTGTAACATTTCGGTCTCACCGAAATGAGCGAATGTCCCACCGAGTTTACCTGACCAACTCTCTGGTTAGCTTATTACCAAAATCGGTCTCACCGAGTTTGTGTAATTGGTCTCACCGAGATTATGTTATGCCCTAACCCTAACCATATCGGTCCTACCGAGTTGCATGTCGGTCCCACCGAAACTCCTAACGGTCACTAGCTTTGCTGAATCGGTCCGACCGAGTTTATCAATTCAGTCCCACCGAGATTGGCATGTTGTGTGTAAAAGTTAGATTTTATGTGGAGGCTATATATACCCCTCCACCACCTCTTCATTTGTGGAGAGAGCCATCAGAACAAACCTACACTTCCAACTTACTTTTTCTGAGAGAGAACCACCTACACTTGTGTTGAGGCCAAGATATTCCATTCTTATCATATGAATCTTGTTCTCTAGCCTTCCCCAAGTTGCTTTCCACTCAAATCCTCTTTCCACCAAATCCATATCCTGTGAGAGAGAGTTGAGTGTTGGGGAGACTATCATTTGAAGCACAAGAGCAAGGAGTTCATCATCAACACACCATTTGTTACTTCTTGGAGAGTGGTGTCTCCTAGATTGGCTAGGTGTCACATGGGAGCCTCCGACGATATTGTGGAGTTGAACCAAGGAGTTTGTAAGGGCAAGGAGATCGCCTACTTTGTGAAGATCTACCGCTAGTGAGGCAAGTCCTTCTTGGGCGATGGCCATGGTGGGATAGACAAGGTTGCTTCTTCGTGGACCCTTAGTGGGTAGAGCCCTCCGTGGACTCGCGCAGTCGTTACCCTTCGTGGGTTGAAGTCTCCATCAACGTGGATGTACGATAGCACCACCTATCGGAACCACGACAAAAACATCCATGTCTCCTATTGCGTTTGAATCCTCCAAACCCTTCCCTTTACATTCTTGCAAGTTGCATGCTTTACTTTCCGCTGCTCATATACTCTTTGCATGCTTGCTTGAATTGTGTTAAGATTGCTTGACTTGTCCAAAGTTGCTAAAATCTGCCAAGAACTAAAATTGGGAAAAGGATAAGTTTTTATTTGGTCAAGTAGTCTAATCACTCCCCCCCCCCTCTAGACATACTTTCGATCCTACAAGTGGTATCAGAGCTTTGGTCTCCATTTGCTTTGATTTCCACAGCTTTTGGCAGTCATAGCCTTGGTTTCACAACCTAGGAGAGTATGGCGTCTAGCGAGGGAAACTACCACCATAGAGGTCCTTACTTTGATGGTACTAATTTTGCTAGTTGGAAGCATAAGATGAAAATGCATACTCTTGGACATAACCCCGCCGTATGGGCTATTGTGTGTATTGGCTTGCAAGGTGAATTCTTTGATGGGAGAGAAGCGAATCGTGAAGCTACCGCGAAAGAGTTAAAGATGCTGCAATACAATGCTCAAGCTTGCGATATCCTCTTCAACGGATTGTGCCCCGAAGAATTCAACAAAATCAGCCGTCTTGAGAATGCAAAGGAAATTTGGGATACTTTGATTGATATGCACGAAGGTACCGACTCCGTCAAGGAATCCAAGTTGGATGTGCTTCAAAGTCAGCTTGACAAGTTCAAAATGAAGGATGGTGAAGGTGTCGCTGAAATGTACTCTAGGCTTGCTCTTATCACAAATGAGATCGCCGGCTTAGGAAGTGAAGAGATGACCGACAAATTCATCATCAAGAAGATCCTAAGAGCTTTGGACGGAAAATATGATACCGTATGCACATTGATCCAAATGATGCCCAATTACAAAGATCTCAAGCCAACGGAAGTCATTGGAAGAATTGCTACTCATGAGATGTCACTCAAGGATAATAAGGAGCTCCATAACAAGTCAAGTGGTGCTTACAAAGCCTCATGTGAAGCTCCTACATCATCAAGTGAGAAACAAACCTTCAATGAAGAATTGAGCCTAATGGTGAAGAACTTCGACAAGTTCTACAAGAGTAGAAGCAAAGAGAGAAGTTCCAAGTCAAGGTCCTACAATGACAAAGGATCTTCTAGTTGAGAGCGAAATTGCTACAATTGTGGAAGACCCGGACACTATTCCAATGAGTGTACGACACCCTACAAGAGAAGAGAAGATTCTCCAAAAAGAAGAAGTAGAAGAGAAGAATCACCATCAAGAGAGAGAAGGAGTAGAGATGATCGTTATGAACGAAGAACATCCCGGAGAAGCAAAGATTCAGAAAGGAAGGACAAGTCATCAAGGATCTACACAAAACGAAGACATCAAGCTCATGTTGGTGAATGAGTATCCGGCTCCGACTCCGACAATCACTCCGAGAGAAGCTATCACTCCGACTCTGAATATACTCAAGATGAAGGTGTTGCCAGTCTAGCACTTGTGTCAACCAACTCCTATGACATATTTGATTCACCAAATGAAGGACTTGGAAGATGCTTCATGGCTAAAGGCCCAAAGGTATCCCACCCCGAGTATGTTGATTTCAATAGTGATGAAGATGAATTGTTAGGTGATGATGATTTACTTGTTGACAACTCTAGTGATGAATACTATGATGAAACGTCAATTAATCATGCTAATCAAGATAAAACAAATGACAATGATAAGGAGAAGATTGAGTTTCTAACTAAAGAACTAAACACTCTTAAGTTAGCTCAAGAAACTTTCTTAGGAGATCATTGAGAACTTTTAAGGACTCATGAGAAATTACGTTTTGAAAAGCTCAACCTTGAGCAAGAGCATGAGTTCTTAAAGGCAATCAATGATGATCTTCGCAAGAAAAATTCTTCTTACATTGACAAGTGTTTACTCTTATCCACTTACATGCCTCAAGTTAAGTCTAGTAACAAGAAGAAGAAAGATTCTTCCTCTAGTAGTAACAATAATCATGTTAAATCCAATGTTGTTGCTTCTAGTAGTTCTCTTGATTCCACTAATGATTCTCTTAGTCAAGTTACACTTGAGAAAGAAATTATGGATAAAGGTGTTTACAAGAGCCTTGCCGGGAGTAAGCAATTCGAGGAAATTGTATGCAAGCAAGGAAGACACTGGAAGAACCAAGGTGTTGGTTTTGAACGAAAGTTCAATGCCAATGGAGTTGAGTGGGAATAAGATCAATACCCCAAGACAAAGTTTGTTCCTCAACAAGAGAAGTATGATCCTACTTCCTTCAAAGGGACACAAGCTCAAGATGATCTTCCACCACAAGACCACAAGCAAAAAGGCAAGGATAAGCTTCAAGAGGAAATTGATGCATTTGAAGAAGCACCCAAGGCCTTGGTCAAGTGGGTTCCCAAGACTACATCAAGTTCTACTTCATCAAGTACGACTACAACTCCAAGGATTCCCATCAAGATGATGTGGATCCCGAAGAAGAAGAACTAGAGAGTTCCTGAGGGTGATTCCACCAACATACTTCACTCTTATCATTTTGGCAAGAACAAGTGCAATCAACTTACACATCTTGCACTAGTTCAAGGAGTCACAAACCCTCTTGTTGGTAAGACAAGGGACAAGGTAACCTAATGCTTTCATAGACATCATCTTGTGTGTGCATCACTCTATGTCTATGGATATCCTTGTTTGTTCCTTGTGGGTCTAACCCGTGTAGGTATTGAAAGTGCAACTCACTCCAAAGGATTGCTCCAAATGATCTACATCAACATTGAGCATCCACATCTTCAACACCTACATGAAGTCATCATCGACAAAACCCAAGGTTAGTTCATCCCTCTTAGGGGGGATCTCACATCTAGGGGGAGCTTTACTCTAAGAATTGAGCTAAAGCAACTCTAATGGTGTGAACACAACAACGCTTTATGTAAAAGTGGTAACCCCACTTGTGCTTAAACGATGAGTATGACCTATGATCAAATGTTCTCATTTGACTCCTAAGTCAATATACTCATATATAGATGACCTAGTCATCGCCAATTGCTTGATAGATGCTAGAATTGGTTGTGCATGCTTTGCCACATATTTCATTTGCCATTTTATTGTGTGAGCATGTTGGCTGCATAATTTACTCATTCGAGGACATCCACTTGTTGCTTTGATTGTTTCGTTCCTTTTTCTTTTGCCAAGTGGATGGACAAGAATGCCAAAGAACCTTCTCTAGCTATCTACGCTTTTCTTATCTCAAACTCTATTCATGCTACATCACAAAGTTCGATCAAGTCATATTCGAACCACTCTGTGTGAGGAGCACTCGGAGTCCCCGATTCGTCATAGACTTAAACTTCCAAAACTTCTTTGTGTGTTTCGGTCTGACCGATTCATCCATTTCGGTCATACCGAGATCACTAAGTCGATCTAGGTTTTCAATCTCGATGCAACCGATTTGAACTTTTGGTCACACCGAGTTGCAGTAACTGCTTGCAGTTATGCATCTCGGTGCCACCGAGTTGTTCCACTCGGTCACACCGACAGGGTCAGGATATATATATCCCTGGGCCAAAATTTGGAAAATTTTCTCCGCCATTGTCGCCGTAGCAGGTCCATCGCCGCACTTAGGGTATGGACTTGATCCTTGTGCTAATCCCTCTCCGATTCCTAGCACATTGTTTTGCCATGTATCTTGCCACGATTGAGATCACTCTATCTAGCGAAATCACTCCGTTGTTTAGTCGTGGATTGAAAATTTAGGGTTAGGTTTCCGCCGAAATCATCTCAGAACAACTGAGTTGTTGAAATCGGTTCCACCGATTTGGCTAAGGCCATTGCACATGTGATTCTCGGTCTGACAGAGAATTGCAAATCGGTGTGACCGAGTTCAATACTTTGTGAAACCCTAGCAGTCTCGGTGCCACCGAACTATGACTCGGTCTGACCGAGTTCACTAGTTTAGGTTCCAAAAGCTGCTTCGCTATCACCGAGTTTTCAAATTGGTAGATCTGAAATGCTTTCTGTGGAAAACTAAAACTAAGTTTTTGACTCATTCTTTTGCAAAAAGCCTCTATACTTTGTGATGCTCATCCAATCTACCTCATCTATAATCTATTCACAGGGTCTGTTGTCAGTGTTTGCATCATGTCAGATCAGAGTGACAGTCATAACAAGTCTGAGGAGCAAGTTAACATGAGTGAGGGCACTAGTCCCTCTAGCAGCTTTGATGAGGGAAGCAGGAGTACACCCAGCAACTTGCCTAAGGCAGCCACCAGGACCATAAAGAAGAGAACCTCAGATTCTGAGGTTGAGGACTATGTGGCTATTGAGGAAGAGGCCACCTCAAAGAGGAAAGTTCCGAAAAAGGAATATGGCACAACTGCTTCCACTAAGCCAGGAATGAAGCAAAAAGGTTCCTGGCAAGAGAGTTCCCATGTCAAAAGCCAGAACATCCACTTAAGAGACTTTGGGATCTGCACCCAAAGAACAGGTTGTGGCAGAGAAGAAAATGAAGGAAAGGGTCAAGAAGACCACTGCCAGAGCGCTTGGCAGATCTTCAATAATGAGAGATTCTAAAGAAGAGGAAGAGGAAGAGGATGCAGCACCAGCACCCAAAGCTCAAAAGCTTATGGGAGATGCTATAAGGGCAGGGGCTGCTCCATCTAAGCCCAAAACTGCTCCTAAGACTGCTGCTCCAGCTCCAAAGCCAAAACCCAAGAGGAGCACCAGGAACATCCCTGCTGAGGAGAAGAACAAGGCCCCAATGCCTCAAGCTGCTGAAGAAGAAGATGGTTCTATTGTTTTGAGGAAGTTGAAGCCCAAAATTCCAGATCACAATGATGCTCACCCAGTTGCAGAGAACATGAAAATCAAGAAGGATTCAGGATTAAGGCTATGGAGAGAGTCTGGTCCATATGCCACCGGGAGAAGGACTGATGTGGACTACATGTTCCATACAAAGGAACACCAGGACTTCTATGAGACTATTTTACTTGACAAGAAGCCCATAGTGTGTGACATGAGATGGGTTGATTGGAAATTCATTGAGGAAAATGAAGATCACTTCCCTGGTATATATGACAACTTCAAGGCATGTGGAGTCGATGAGTTTGTGGCTCAGAAGCTCACAAAGTGGAATGATGAGCTTATTATGCAGTTCTACTCCACAACTCATTTCTACCCAGATGGAAGGATTGTCCGGATGTCTGAAGGTACTAGGTACCAGTCAATGGTTGAAGAATGGGCAAAATTGATCAATGCTCCTAAGGAGAATGAAGATGACTTGGATGTCTATGCCAAGAAGAAGAAGGATCACAACACCATGGCACATATGTACAAAGTGATCCCAGATGCTGCTCTTGAGACACACAGGTTTGGATCAGTACATTACCTTCTGTCAGGCTTGCCAACAATCAACTGGATCCTCAGGCACACTCTCTTGCCAAATTCAGGTGATCACAAGATGATCAGAGGCCATGCAATTAACCTCCTTCACATATTTGATGTGCCTCAAAAGTTCAAAATCATGAGCCTAATTGTGGAAACCATAAAGAGAACAACTGCAGATCAGAAGAGAAGTTGTGGGTATGCCCCACAGATCCAGGAGCTAATCAAGTCCAAGATGGGCACTGGCACATATCTCTTGGACAAGGAACACATGCCCATCTACCCAGACTTTGAGGACAACACTGTGGTGATGGATGAGAATGAACCATCTTCTGTGCAAGCACAAGCAAAGAGGGAGAAGGCAAGGACTGAAAAGGCTACAAAGATGCCAACCATTGATGAGCCATCTCAGTATCTTCTACTTGATTGCATCCACTCTGAGGATTGAGAAGGGATTGGCCACCCTGACTCAAAACCAGGAGAGCTTGGAGAGGATCATGGAGCAGAAGTTCTATGATTTAGATGTGAAGGTCACTGAGATCCAGTCAGTTGTTGAGCAACTTCGGGATGAAGTGCAGGAGAAGAAGGGAAAGTATACCACTGATGCTTTTGCTAGAGTGCCCAGAGGACAGAGATCTGTTATAGTGCCTGTTACAGACACCAGAGCAACTTCATCTGCACCAGCTACAGCTTCAGTGCCACCAGCTCAAGCACCCACTCCACCAGCTCCATCTACATCAACTGATGCCTTCGTCCTTGGAGTTTTATCTACACCACCACCTGAAGACCAAGCCTGAGAGTCGATCTAGCACTATGTATTTTTATGAACTTTTTGGTAACTTGTTGCCAAATGGGGAGAAAATGTATAGATCATAGGCTTCGAGAGATAGTGTTGCCTTTTATTCTCTCTTATTGTTTGGTGGTTGAACTTTTTTTATTTGCTTGTTTGAGATACTTTATGCTTTTGTGTGATACTTGGATGATCATGTGTTTGATCATATGCTACCTTAATGCGTGTTGGATGACATTATCCTTTTATATCCCCATATGATCATTCACTTTGCTTGGTGATGAGTGCATGTATTTCATTATTATCATTTTGAGCGCTCCACCAAGATGTATGTGACGTGGAAGAGTAACCCATGTTCCTAACTCATTATGCATTTGCAGTCCAAAGCAAATCTTAAACTATGCACAAATTTACGGGGAGCTCTTGCTTTTCACATACTTCTCAAAGCGACAATGTTTTTCACTCTTATTATCATTTGTCGAAGCTTTGATCTATATGTTGTCATCAATTACCAAAAAGGGGGAGATTGAAAGTGCAACTATCCCTAGGTGGTTTTGGTAATTCCTAACAACATATAGCTCATTGAGCTAATGCTATTTCAAGATAAATATATCAGGAAAGCTCAATGATTGGCATGGCATGGATGAGAAAAGTGGACCCCTCAAAATGCTAAGGACAAAAGGATTGGCTCAAGATCAAAGCTCAAGACTCTACATTTTCTATTTTAGTGATCCAAGATCACATTGAGTCTATAGGAAAAGCCAATACTATCAAGGAGGGATGAGGTGTTGCTTAATGAGGCTCTTGCTCAAAATGCTTAGTGATATGTGAAAGTGCGTTATATCGACTAGAGGGGGGTGAATAGGCGATTTTTATGAAAGTCTTCAGAGCATAGAAATTTTGGAGACAAACGATAAAATTAAACCTATTACCATGCAGCGGAAGGTAGACGACACTAGGCAAACCATAGTCAAGTATTCAATGAAGTGAAAGCACAAAGACTAATAGCAGCTAGGTAGTAAGGATCAGGTAGGAAGATATTGTGAAGCCAAACAGAACACGCAGTCACTCAGTGAAGACAAATGATAGTGCAAACATACAATGACTTCACAAGGAGTAACAGTAAGTAAAGGGAAGTGAAGATGAAACCAGTGACTCATTGAAGACAATGATTTGTTGGACCAGTTACAGTTGCTGTGACAACTGTACGTCTGGTTGGAGTGGCTAGGTATTTAAACCTTAGGACACACAGTCCCGGACACCCAGTCCTGAACACGCAGCTCAGGACACCTAGTCCTCACCGTATTCTCCTTGAGCTAAGGTCACACAAACCTTGCCCAATCACTCTGGTAAGTCTTCAAGGTAGACTCCCAAACCTTCACAGACTTCGTTCACCGGCAATCCACAATGTCTCTTGGATGCTCAGAACGCGACGCCTAACCGGCTGGAGGATGCACAGTCCTCAAGTGTAATAAGTCTTCAGATCACACAGACAAGAAGACTTAAGTGATGCCCAATTCTCTCTGGCTCTGGTGGTTAGGGTTTTATCCTCGCAAGGAATTCTCTCTCAAAGGCTTCGAGGTGGGTTGCTCTCAAACGACAAAAGCCGTACTTTCAATCTGAGCAGCCAACCGTTTATGGTTGTAGGGGGTGGGCTATTTATAGCCACTTGGCAACCCGACCTGATTTGTCCGAAATGACCCTGGGTCACTAAGGAACTGACACGTGTTCCAACGGTCAGATTTCAAACTCACACGGCAACTTTACTTGGGCTACAAGCAAAGCTGACTTGTCCGACTCTGGACAAGATTCGCTCTCATAGTCTTCACTCGAAGACATAGGTTTTTGGTTTAGGCATCACTTCAGTCATTCTGACTGGTTCTCTTGGACCCCACTTAACAGTACGGTGGTTCCTATGACTCAACACAAAAGAAAAAGAACTACGAAAGATCTAAGTCTTCGAGCTCCATAGGCTTCATATAGTGTCTTCTCTTGTCATAGTCTTCAATGTGAATATCTTCATATACCACGTTTGACTTCAATTTCTTCATACATTTTTAGGGGTCATCTCTGGTAGTAAAACCGAATTAATAAGGGACTTCTACCTGTGTTATCCTGCAATTCTCACAAACACATTAGTCCCTCAACTAGGTTTGTCGTCAATACTCCAAAACCAACTAGGGGTGGCACTAGATGCACTTACAATCTCCCCCTTTTTGGTGATTGATGACAAACTAGTTGAAGTTTTCAACGGGGAATATAATCTGTGAAATTGTAAAGGATAAGGAATTGTCTTCATAAGTTGCAAGGGCTCCCCCTGAAGATGTGCATATAAGTTAATTTGCTTTTGGAATGCAAATGCACATGGCAGGTTGTACTTGTGGAGATCCACTTCAACTTATGATGACAATCCACTATGCATGTGAAAGTATATGAAGATAATGACATGCATAATGGAAAATGGACGTCTGCAGAATGAGCTAAGTGCGGAATTTATCGTCGCACATGCGGAATTTATCTTCGCAAAACAAGGTGGCAAATAAGTAGCAGACGACCATCTAGTTTAAGTGTTACAACTCATAAGAACCAAATGTAGCAAAAACGAGAGTTGTAAGCACGAAGCAAAATATAAAGCACCCATCCATATGGACCCGCTTGAAGACTATCAATCTCATATGCTTCTCCCCCTTTTGTCAGTAAGGACCAAAAAGGTTTGAAGACATAGAGCCTCTACTCGTTCCCATGAGGAGTAGGTGAAGTAGCAGGGTTGTTGGTGTTGTTTGGTGGTGCAGAAGAGCTTGGAGGTGCTGAAGGAGGTGGCAGTGAAGTAGCATCGTCTTCTTCCTCAATAATTCTGGCAGTCACTGTGGCAGCAGAGGAAGAGAACTCAGAGTCTTCAAGGGATGGAGTTCCTAGTAGCACAGCCCTTCGAGGAGGTGTGGAGTCAAACTTGAATCTCTTAGTGAAGCCATCCTCTTGAAGATCAGCTTCAGAACACATCATCGTGAGCCCTTTCCATGTGCGGCGATAGGTTTCATGGGCAATGAAAGCATTCTTGGTGGCAAGATTGCGAACGCGATTAACTTCCACCAAGAGGCTTTTCATCTGATGCTTCAGCCAGTCATGATGTCTATCCTGTTTCTGATGTAGAGCCACAAGAAGCTCTCGATCGTTGAGAACATGAGTGCGCTTCTTGGGTCTTGGAGCAGTGGCACTGTCAGTGGCTTCAGTGGAAGCAGGGTGTGGTGCACGTGTAGTGCCAGCCAAAGGATACACCCGAGAAACTGCTTCAACGTTCTGAGTAAAACTCTGATGTTCTGCATTCTGAAGACTTAGAGGTTGCTTGGCAAGCTCAGAATATATGGCTTCAGTAGACATGTCCACGTCAGGCAAGAAGATCTGATGGTTGCGGGCTGAGGGCTGATACGAGATAGTGGAGTGTAGCTTGATCAGCCGCATTACCCAAGGGGCGTAGAACTTCAAACCAAACAGATCAATGCCTGATGCAGCAAGTTGGCGTATGAAGAAGTCCTGTGCATTGAAGCATTTGCCATGAAGTATATAGAAGACCAAAGTCTTCATTGCACCCTGAAGATTGGCATTTGGAGAGTGCCCTTTGATAGGCCAGAGAGTTCGCCTGATGATGTGATAGATGGTTCTTGGCAGGTACTCAAGGTCTTCAACGAAGAACTCTGTGGGATAAGCAGCATCTTGGGGCAATGGCTTCATCATGCTGAGCATCTGACTCATATCAGGTTCTGGCCGCTGAAAGATGCTCTCAATAGCTTCAGCATGCAGTTGACAGCCTTGCTCGAAGAGATCACCAGGAGTGGGCAAGCCAGTGAGCTCAATGATGTCAAATGCATTGGCTTCATGATGAATGTTGCCAGTCATCCACTCCAGGACCCAAGTCTTCGGATCTCTGTTGTACCCTCTGATGTGAAGTGTATCATAGAATTGAAGTAGCAGTTCTTCATTCCAATGCTCTTCGTCAGTAATGAACGGCAGCAGTCCAACTTCCTTGAAGCAATCTAAAGCTTCTTCCAGACAGGGCAGACCAGCTATAGCTTCAATGTCAAGGCGCTTGTGAGGGAAGATGCGACCTTGGTTGTAAAGAATGCAAGAGTAATAGCTTCGCTGAGGATAGCTCCAGAACCGATCAGATGATATCCTTTCCCTTGAGTAGGGGTTCCTGGAGCTATTGAAGAACATGTTGTCTGCCCTGAAGCCATTGATGTTGAAGGAGCCAGGTGCTGATGCAGGACCTGGAAACCTTGGCAGTCTTGGGATTGGCTTCTGGACCTGAGGCCTGTGCTCAACATGATAGTCGAATTGGGGACCGGCAGCAGACTCAGGAACAGAAGTGGCGGGATCAGTGGCTTCGCTGTCTTCTGAAGCTTTTGCTGGGGAGGGCTCCACATTAGCTTCATTGGTGGTTGTGGCAGCCTCACGATTTTCATCCTCCACTTGACTAGCTGGAGGGTCGGTCACAAGCACATTCTCCTGGAGAACTGCTTCTTGGTGGGACAGGGGAGTGGGATCTTGTGGGACTCCTTCTTCTGCGGCTGATGCAGCCGGAATGTCTTCAGCAGAGACTTGAGGCCTTGGACCTTTGCGAAGCCTGCGGAACACAGATGACACCTGTGGAGTTGGAGTGGGCTGGGCCTCATAGTCTTCTTCCTCTTGTGGGCGATCCGCCCATGAAGCATCCTGTGCAATTGGCGTCAGTGGACGACCAATGCTGATGAGTTTGCTGTTTTCAAACTGAGGAAGGACTGCACCATCTACTACATTGTCATGATGACCAATGTCTTCAGCAGCGATGGGATCAGCTGCTGGAATGTCTTCAGCTTCATGAGCCTCTGTGGAAGCAGGCTCATGAATTGTCAGTTGTCGTTCAGCTTCAGGATAAACTATAGAAATGGGTTCAACTATCAAGGGCTCTGTGGAAGCAGCCCGAGCTTTCTTGGTCTTCCTCTTCTTCTTGGAGGGGGCAGTAGGAGAGGCTTCAGAGTGTTTCCTCTTCCTGGCTCCAGCCTCAGCAGTCCTTTTCTTCTTGAGCTTTGAAGCTATTGACCGGCTTTTTGGCTTCGAGCCAGTCAGTCTAGTTGGGAAGACAATCGGAACTGCTTCTTGCCTTGGTGCATCAGGTTCAGCCGTAGTAGGCTTCTTCTTCTTCTTTGCGGCCATCCTGGGGTCGACGCCAGGACGCCCAAGTGCCTTGCGCTTCTCAGCCTCATTATAGGCTTGCACACATCTGTCAGCCAGAGTCTTCATGCGCTCACGCGAACCCTGAGCTTCTGCATGCTTCTTCACAAAGGCTTCCTTGAGCTCGTGCATCATTGTCTTGAAGTTCTTCACTTCTTGCACGCTGAGCTTGGCCATATGCTTCTTGAACTGAGCCTTTTCATAGTCAATCTTCTGCTTCAGTTCAACAATGCGCTGGGCAATAGCAAGTTCTGAAGCAATGGCGCCTTGGAAGGCGACACTGAGGCCAATGGGTAGCTGCAGATCTTCAAAGCTGATGTTTGGCGTGTCAAACCACTCGTCAATGAAGTTGTGGATGATGGTGACATCAAAGAGAGGCAGATCATTGAAGATTTCTGCTTCTTCTTTGCTCTTGATGAGTTGCTCAAGAGCGTCATCTGCAAGATCTTCATCACTTGACAGATCAATGTCGTCATTGCGCAGAATGGCAGCAGCTGTTAGCTCTTGCCAGTGTGAGGCAGAGGCATCTTGGCCTTCTAGGGCTTGGAGACGTGTGATAAGTCTTCAGACTGCACACTGTCTTCAGGAGGTGCAGTTGCCAGTGGCTTCGCCCTTGAGACTTTTGGTGAAGGGGCAGGTTTTGAAGCTTTAGGCTTCTTCAGCTTCTTTGTCTTCAGAGCTGCAGGAGCTTCTTCTGATTCAGTGTCAGCTGCAGGCTCATTCACTGCAGTCCCTTGAACTAAGATGTAGGTGATGAGGCCTTCAAGGTTGGCGAAAGGACCGATGACATTGGGTTCAGCATCTCGTGTGCCATCTGCCCTTGGTGCTGAGGGACCAGGGTTGAAGTCTAACCCAAAAGTCTTCTTGTTCTGCTTCGCTGAGTTCTGAGCAAACTGGAAGTTGTGCTTGAACAGATTGTCGTCACGACACCATAGTAGTGACGACGAGTGTGCATCAGCAGGCTATGGTCCACGGACCATGCATGGATAGAAGCCTTGAGCAATGGCTTCATCTCTGGACCTGGGTAGAAGATTCTTGAATAGGATGTCTCCCCACGGTCTCTTGATTGCGTTTTTCTCAGCATACTCCTGGGTCACAAATCTGTATTTGAACCATTGTTCTGCCCAATATCTTCGAATCCATTGGATTCGGGTCTTGCGCTGACTGTAATCCTCTTGAGGATCTGTCTTGTACATTTCTGAGAGTTCATCTGGCAGATCTCTGGAGGTCTCACCATGACGCTTTCTGCCACCCTTCCTTGCTGCTTTCTCTGAAGCCATAAACTTTAACTTGAAAGGCTTCAAGACGTTCAAAGGCTTCAAAGGTTTTCGTTTGCTGGACCAACAGGAACTGGCTTTGGGCGAATTTATGTGATGTTGTAAGAATTCTGCAAATGAATGCAGACTATGAGAACCAAAGGATTCTCCCACGGACATGTACCTGTGACAACATTAAGGTGCGAGGGAAGGGGAAGAGGTCATATGCATTCTCAGAAGATTTTGAAGATAAATCAGTTTAGAAGACATTGACCTCATCGTGCGAAGACATTCACTCATAGATAAGAAGTTGGTTCCAGATTTGTACGAATCCAGAGATCAGTACAAGTGAGGAATCTAACTACTTTGTGAAGCATAAGTGAATATACTAGGCATGTTATGAGATGAAGTATGAGAGAGATCTAACTTGTGTGAACAGAAATTGCTTGTGGTAGAAAGTAACAAATCCATAGGATCAACGGTGCTGTAAAAAGAGGAAGTTTTATTTACCACACTAAGAACTGCTAGACGAAGTGTAATATGAGGACGAGCAGTTCGATCTTCCATGCCCTAACTTGGCGACGGAGGACACCCACGGCGACGGCGGAGAGGACGATGTCTGCGGTCAGCGTGAAGATGGCGTCGGAGAGGTTGCGGCAGTGAAGCGCTTCGTCGCCGGCGTCGTCGAGGGCTAGCGGTGGCGCTAGGGTTCGTGCGAGGGTGGAAGAAGAGATAATGACCGCTGTGAGTGTGTATTTATAGGTATAGGGCGGCACTATGCTATTACACAGGTGCCCCTGGCGATTCGCATCTGAGGAACACGTGGCCATTATGCGGAATTTTGGGGTTTGTTCCACGTCCCACGCACGCCTGAATTGTCGGGTGGTCGTTCCTACTTCTCCGGATTTCATGTGGAGGAATGAGCATTGAAAATGGACTTAATGGTTGTCTCTGTATCTTCTGCTGACAAGGTCGCAGAGAAGACATTCGACAGTTTCAATAGAATGCATATGACTTGGAGAGATAGAGTTTGAGATAGAAAGCATAGAAAGGTTAGGGTCCGATCACATTCACTTAGTTCAAAAGATTCAACACGAAGACATAGCTATAAGTGAATGTTGTAGAGGACAGAACACTAGTATATATATATATCTATAATCAACATAGTGAAGATAATCATGAAAATATGTTGAGATCGAAGCCAAACCAAATGTGAAGACATTGCAAGGTAACGCCATGAGTGAAACACTTCAAGATAGAACGTTTGGTGGTGGTGTTACCCACCGTATAGGAAGTATTAGACCCAGACACGGCGCACAATTATCGTGGCGCTCCGAAGTCAAATTCCACATTAATGTATTCACACTAAGAATGTATGTCTTCATTGATTGAAGATATACTTTACTTCGTGTGTTGCACATCTAAGTCATCAATATGCATAAGGGTTAGGATGTGAGCCTGATCACAGGACATTTGAGGATTCCAGGATATTTAGCTCACACCGTAACTTGCAAAACCTCTTCTCATCCAAGGGCTTGGTGAAGATATCTGCCAATTGCTCTTCAGTGTTGACGTGTATGATATCAATGTCTTCCTTCACAACATGATCTCTGAGAAAGTGATGACGAATTTCAATGTGCTTTGTCTTCGAGTGCTGAACTGGGTTGTTGGCAATCCCGATGGCGCTTTCGTTGTTGCAGTAAAGTGGCACTTGCTTCATATGAATGCCATAGTCCTTGAGTGTTTGCTTCATCCACAGAAGCTGAGCGTAGCAAGATCCAGCAGCAATGTATTCAGATTCAGCAGTGGAGAGAGATACACAGTTCTGCTTCTTTGAAGACCAACATACAAGTGATCGTCCCAGAAAGTGACATGTGCCTGATGTAGACTTGTGATCGACTTTGTCACCAGCATAATCAGCATCCGAAAATCCAACCAGATCAAACTCTGAGCCCTTTGGATACCATAATCCTAGAGTTGGGGTGTGAGCCAAATATCGAAGAATTCGCTTCACAGCTAAGTGATGCGACTCCTTTGGTGCCGCTTGAAATCGAGCACACATGCAAACACTAAGCATAATATCTGGCCTAGATGCACATAGATAAAGTAAAGAACCAATCATGGAGAGGTATACCTTTTGATAAAACTCTTTACCATTGTCGTCAGGACCCAGATGATGTTTGGCTGGCATTGGTGTTGTGAAGCCTTTGCAGTCTTGCATACCGAACTTCTTCAGGCAATCTTTGAGATACTTCTCTTGAGATATGAAGATGCCATTGCGTTGTTGTCTTATTTGAAGACCGAGGAAGAACTTTAGCTCTCCCATCATAGACATCTGATATTTCTCTTGCATCATATATCCAAACTCTTCACTGTACTTCTGATTGGTGCAGCCGAAGATAATGTCATCCACATATATTTGGCACACAAACAGTTCACCATCATATGTCTTCGTGAAGAGAGTGGGGTCTAGGGAACCAGGTATGAAGCCTTTGCTCTTCAGGAAGTATTTGAGTGTGTCATACCAGGCCCGAGGGGCTTGTTTGAGGCCATACAGTGCCTTGTTGAGCTTGTATACCATGTCAGGATGTTTTGGATCTTCAAAGCCAGGCGGTTGTGCAACATACACTTCTTTTTCAATCTTGCCATTGAGAAAGGCACTCTTCACATCCATTTGATATAGAAGTATGTTATGATGATTTGCATAGGCCAGCAGTATGAGTATGGCTTCAAGTCTAGCCACAGGAGCAAATGTTTCATCGAAGTCAATGCCTTCCACTTGAGTATATCCTTGAGCAACCAGACGAGCTTTGTTTCTGACAACTTGACCATGCTCATCTTGCTTGTTGCGGTATATCCATTTGGTGCCTATTATATTGTGCTTCCGTGGATCAGGACGCTTAACCAGTTCCCATACATTATTCAGCTCAAACTGTTGAAGCTCTTCTTGCATAGCTTGAATCCATTCAGGTTCCATGAAGGCTTCTTCAACTTTCTTGGGTTCTGTTATTGAGACGAATGCAAAGTGCCCATAGAAATTTGCTAGCTGAGTTGCCCTTGAACGAGTGAGTGGACCAGGTGCATTGATGCTATCAATTATTCTTTCAATCTGCACTTCATTGGCAACGCGAGGATGTACAGGGCGAAGACTTTGCTCTTGCTGATCATTGTCGTTGTTAGAAGGAATGTCTTCAGGCTGAGCATTGTCTTCATGTTGATCAGGTGCTGAGATGATAAGTTCTTCTTCAGGATGAGCTTCAGAAGGTATAATTTCTCCAGTTCCCATTAGCTTGATTGATTCACTGGATGGAACTTCATCTAGCACATTTGGCAGTTGCTCTCTCTGTGAACCGTTGGTCTCATCGAACCGCACATCCACTGTTTCAACCACTTTGTAATGAAAGAGATTGAAGACTCTGTAGGAGTGCGAATCCTTTCCATATCCAAGCATAAAACCCTCATGTGCTTTGGGTGCAACTTTGAGGTGTGATGTGGGTCCTTGATCCAGCACCTTGCGCCAAATACTCTGAAGTAACTGACATTTGGCTTCTTGCCAGTAAGGAGCTCATAAGATGTCTTGTTCAGAAGCTTGTGAAGATAAACACGATTGATTGTATGGCATGCAGTATCAATGGCTTCAGGCCAGAATTTTCTTGGGGTCTTGTATTCATCTAGCATCGTTCTGGCCATCTCAATGAGTGTTCTGTTCTTGCGTTCGACGACGCCATTCTGCTGTGGCGTGTACGGAGCTGAGAATTCATGTGTGATACCCAAGGTGTCAAGATATGTATCAAGGCCAGTGTTCTTGAATTCAGTGCCATTGTCACTTCTGATGTGCTTTATCTTGGCGCCAAAATTGTTCATAGCTCGATTGGCGAAGCGTCTGAAGACATCCTGCACTTCAGTCTTGTAAAGGATTATGTGCACCCAAGTATATCTAGAATAATCATCAACAATAACGAAGCCATAGAGGCAAGCAGTAGTAGTAAGAGTTGAGTAATGAGTGGGACCGAAAAGATCCATGTGAAGCAGTTCGAAGGGTCGAGTAGTGGTCATGATTGTCTTCGAGGGATGTTTGGCCCTCGTCATCTTCCCTGCTTCACAGGCACCGCATAAGTGGTCTTTCTTGAACTTGACGCCCTCGATGCCTATGACATGCTTCTTCTTCGCAAGGGTGTGGAGGTTCCTCATGCCAGCATGCCCAAGCCTCCGATGCCAGAGCCAGCATTCTGAAGCCTTTGCTAGAAGACATACTGCAAGCTGTGGCCCTGCTGAGAAATCTACTACGTACAAATCATCTTTTCGATACCCTTCAAACACTAGAGACTTGTCAGATTCCATTAGTACAAGGCAACGATATTTTCCAAATATAACGATCATGTTCAAATCACAAAGCATTGAGACAGACATTAAGTTGAAGCCAAGGGATTCAACAAGCATGACTTTATCCATGTGTTGATCCCTTGAGATTGCAACTCTACCTAGACCCAATACCTTACTTTTACCAGTGTCAGCAAATGTGATGTGGCTCTTGTCGGATGGACGTAAGGTTGAGTCCATAAGAAGACTTCTTTTGCCAGTCATGTGATTTGTACACCCACTATCAATAATCCATTCTGAAGACGCTAGTGTCGTACCCTACAGTGCAGTTAGGGGGATAGGCTTCACCAAGAGCATTGTGAAGCAAAAACATTTGACGAACCAGTGGGTTATGAAAGCTTAGATCCAGGTTAGGACTAATAGGGAGAGTAGCAAGCGATTCAGGAACGAAGTACATAGTAAGACTTTTCGGGCATTTGATCTTGTGCCCTACAAGATGTTTAAGGTCCCCAGCAATAGCGTCAGACGATTTTGGTTTTCTGCTGGAGACCTTTCCCTGCAAAAGAGAGTTAAGCTTTCTTAGCCACCCACATCTTCAAGGGTGGCTTAGAAGCAATAAGTCTAAGTGCAGCATCTGAGAATTTTGGCTTTGAAGCCCTAGCAAACAGTCTTGCAGGCGGACAATAGTACTCATAAGAATAAGCAGAATATTTCTTGGTCTTATGAACATGGCGGTTTGATGAACCGCTCTCATATTCATATGCCTGAGTATGGTTTCCCTGCAAAACATTTGCGTTAGTGCGACTCAGGTGAGTCCTCTGTCTGTATGAAGCCTTTGGTATGAGGTTTGTCTTCTTCAAGTGAGGTGTCATAATGACATTCACAGGAAGATTCTCCAGACACCTTTTCGGAACCCAGATCTTCTTCATAAGCGGTCCATTCCTGCAGTTAGTACCAATGTACCTGGCAAACACTTCACCATTCTGATTCTTAAACAGTATATAGTTTGCATCAAAGAATTCATTAGTGATAATGGGGTTAGCACAAGTGAAGCCAGATATATTGGATGGATCTGCTGAAGGTTCCTTTGCAGCAACCCACATAGTTTTGGGGTACTGCTCAGGTTTCCAGTAAGATCCATCTGCATTCATTTTCCTTACGAACCCAACACCCTCTTTCCTAGGGTTTCGGTTCAGAATCTGCTTTTTGAGGACATCACATAGTGTCTGATGCCCTTTAAGACTTTTGTACATCCCTGTTTCCAGCAATGTCTTCAACCTAGCATTCTCATCAGCAATAGCAGTGGTATCCTCGGCAGAGGGGTTAGTTACCACATCAACAGTTGAAGATATTGCAACAGTAGTAGCAGTGGAACATTCGGCAACATAAGTAGCATTATCACGCTCAATGCATTTAAGACATGGTGGTTCAAATTCTTCCTGAGCGGAACTGATCTGTTTGGCGCGAAGTGACTCGTTTTCCTTTTGAAGATCTTCATGAACCACTCTCAATTTCTCAAGATCTTGCTTCCTTTGAAGATAATCATAAGAAAGCTTTTCATGAGTTGTTGAGAGAGTTTCATGACGACTTTCAAGTTCCTGATACTTAATGTGAAGATTTCTTATGTCTTCAATTAAGGATTTAGATCGAGTCATTTCAGCACCTAACAGATCATCGCTTCTGTCTAACAGTTTTTGAATATGTTCCATAGCTTTCTGTTGTTCAGTTGCAATTTTAGCAAGTGTTTTGTAGCTGGGTTTTGAATCACAATCAGAGTCATCATCACTAGATGTTTGATAGTGATTAGTGCGTGTGTTTACCTTGGCACCGCGTGCCATGAAGCAGTAGGTGGGGGCGGAGTAGTCCTTGTCATTTGCATCAGTGTCGGTGATGAACTCATTGTCTTCAGTGTTGAAGATGGACTTGGCAACGTATGCTGTAGCCAGACTTGCAACGCCAGAATCGGATTCCTCCTCAGACTCCACCTCCGCCTCCTCAGAAGCGGACTCCTCCTCTGAATCCATTTCCTTGCCAACAAACGCACGAGCCTTGCCAGATGAGCTCTTCTTGTGTGATGAAGACCTTGATGAAGACTTGGAAGAAGACTCTGAGTATTTCTTCTTCTTCTTCTTGTCGTCAGAGTCATATTCCTTGCTCTTCTTCTTCTTTTTGTTCTCATTGTCCCACTGTGGACACCCAGAGATGAAGTGGCCAAGTTTCTTGCACTTGTGACATGTTTTATTCTTGTAGTCATGAGCAGGAGCTTCATCATTCCTTGAACTTGATCGAGAAGACTTTTTGAAGCCTTTCTTCTTGGTGAATTTTTGGAACTTCTTGACAAGCATAGCAAGTTCCCTTCCAATGTCTTCAGGATCATCAGAACTGCTGTCAGATTCTTCTTCAGATGAGGAGACAGCTTTTGCCTTCAAGGCACGAGTTCGCCCATAGTTTGGACCGTAGATATCTCTTTTCTCAGAAAGCTGAAACTCATGTGTGTTGAGCCTCTCAAGTATGTCAGACGGATCGAGTGTCTTGAAATCAGGACATTCTTGAATCATCAGGGCCAGGATGTCAAACGAACTATCACGTGATCTCAGCAGCATCTTGATTACTTCATGTTTGGTGATCTCAGTGGCGCCGAGGGCTTGAAGCTCATTTGTGATGTCAGTGAGTCGGTCAAATGTGTGCTAGACATTCTCATTGTCATTTCGCTTGAAGCGGTTGAAGAGGTTGCGAAGGACACTGATTCTCTGATCTCTCTGGGTTGAGATGCCTTCATTGACCTTGGAGAGCCAGTCCCAGACCAGCTTGGATGTCTTCAAAGAACTCACACGGCCATACTGTCCTTTGGCCAGATGACCACAGATGATATTCTTGGCAGTAGAGTCCAGTTGAACGAATTTCTTGACATCAGCAGCAGTGACACCTTCTCCAGCCTTGGGAACGCCGTTCTCGATGACATACCATAGGTCGACGTCAATGGCTTCAAGATGCATGCGCATCTTATTCTTCCAGTAGGGATATTCAGTTCCATCGAAGACGGGGCACGCAGCGGAGACTTTAATTATCCCTGCGGTCGACATAGCTAAAACTCCAGGTGGTTAAACCGAATCACACAGAACAAGGGAGCACCTTGCTCTGATACCAATTGAAAGTGCGTTATATCGACTAGAGGGGGGGTGAATAGGCGATTTTTATGAAAGTCTTCAGAACATAGAAGTTTTGAAGACAAACGATAAAATTAAACCTATTACCATGCAGCGGAAGGTAGACTACACTAGGCAAACCATAGTCAAGTATTCAATGAAGTGAAAGCACAAAGACTAATAGCAGCTAGGTAGTAAGGATCAGGTAGGAAGATATTGTGAAGCCAAACAGAACACGCAGTCACTCAGTGAAGACAAATGATAGTGCAAACATACAATGACTTCACAAGGAGTAACAGTAAGTAAAGGGAAGTGAAGATGAAACCAGTGACTTGTTGAAGACAATGATTTGTTGGACCAGTTCCAGTTGATGTGACAACTGTACATCTGGTTGGAGCGGCTAGGTATTTAAACCTTAGGACACACAGTCCCGGACACCCAGTCCTGAACACGCAGCTCAGGACACCCAGTCCTCACCGTATTCTCCTTGAGCTAAGGTCACACAGACCTCGCCCAATCACTCTGGTAAGTCTTCAAGGTAGACTCCCAAACCTTCACAGACTTCGTTCACCGGCAATCCACAATGTCTCTTGGATGCTCAGAACGCGACGCCTAACCGGCTGGAGGATGCACAGTCCTCAAGTGTAATAAGTCTTCAGATCACACAGACAAGAAGACTTAAGTGATGCCCAATTCTCTCTGGTTCTGGTGGTTAGGGCTTTATCCTCGCAAGGAATTCTCTCTCAAAGGCTTCGAGGTGGGTTTCTCTCAAACGACAAAAGCCGTACTTTCAATCTGAGCAGCCAACCGTTTATGGTTGTAGGGGGTGGGCTATTTATAGCCACTTGGCAACCCGACCTGATTTGTCCGAAATGACCCTGGGTCACTAAGGAACTGACACGTGTTCCAACGGTCAGATTTCAAACTCACATGGCAACTTTACTTGGGCTACAAGCAAAGCTGACTTGTCCGACTCTAGACAAGATTCGCTCTCATAGTCTTCACTCAAAGACATAGGTTTTTGGTTTAGTCATCACTTCAGCCATTCTGACTGGTTCTCTTGGACCCCACTTAACAGTACGGTGGTTCCTATGACTCAACACAAAAGAAAAAGAACTACGAAAGATCTAAGTCTTCGAGCTCCATAGGTTTCATATAGTGTCTTCTCTTGTCATAGTCTTCAATGTGAATATCTTCATATACCACCTTTGACTTCAATGTCTTCATACATTTTTAGGGGTCATCTCTGGTAGTAAAACCGAATCAATGAGGGACTTCTACCTGTGTTATCCTGCAATTCTCACAAACACATTAGTCTCTCAACTAGGTTTGTCGTCAATACTCCAAAACCAACTAGGGGTGGCACTAGATGCACTTACAATATGCTCCAAAGCCCTCAACTACTTTCTCACATCCACATATGACCTAAACCAAAAGTCAAACTCGGCCCCAGCAATTCTTTCTATCTGGCGCCACCGAGTTCAAATGTCATAGCCAGTGCCACAAACCCTAGGCAAATCGGTCTCACCGATAGGGATCTCGTTCTCACCGAGATGGGATTGTAATCTCTCTGTTTCCCTTCGTAACGTTTCGGTCCCACCGAGATGAGTGATTGGTCCCACCGAGATTGCAATGTAAACTCTCGGTTTCCCTTTTGTAACATTTCGGTCTCACCGAAATGAGCAAATCGGTCCCACCGAGTTTACCTGACCAACTCTTTGGTTAGCTTACTACCAAAATCGGTCTCACCGAGTTTGTGTAATCGGTCTCACCGAGATTACGTTATGCCCTAACCCTAACCATATCGGTCCTACCGAGTTGCATGTTGGTCCCACCAAAACTCCTAACGGTCACTAGCTTTGCTGAATTGGTCCGACTGAGTTTATCAATTTGGTCCCACCGAGATTGGCAAGTTGTGTGGAACGGTTAGATTTTGTGTGGCGGCTATATATACCCCTCAACCACCTCTTCATTTGTGGAGAGAGCCATCAGAACAAACCTACACTTCCAACTTACTTTTTCTGAGAGAGAACCACTTACACTTGTGTTGAGGCCAAGATATTCCATTCTTATCATATGAATCTTGATCTCTAGCCATCCCCAAGTTGCTTTCCACTCAAATCCTCTTTCCACCAAATCCATATCCTGTGACAGAGAGTTGAGTGTTGGGGAGACTATCATTTGAAGCACAAGAGCAAGGAGTTCATCATCAACACACCATTTGTTACTTCTTGGAGAGTGGTGTCTCCTAGATTGGCTAGGTGTCGCTTGGGAGCCTCCGACAAGATTGCGGAGTTGAACCAAGTAGTTTGTAAGGGCAAGGATATCGCCTACTTCGTGAGGATCTACCGCTAGTGAGGCAAGTCCTTCGTGGGCGACGGCCATGGTGGGATAGACAAGGTTGCTTCTTTGTGGACCCTTCGTGGGTGGAGCCCTCCGTGGACTCGCGCAGCCGTTACCCTTCGTGGGTTGAAGTCTCCATCAACGTGTATGTACGATAGCACCACCTATCGGAACCACGACAAAAACATCTGTGTCTCCTATTGCGTTTGAATCCTCCAAACCCTTCCCTTTACATTCTTGCAAGTTGCATGCTTTACTTTCCGCTACTCATATACTCTTTGCATGCTTGCTTGAATTGTGTTAAGATTGCTTGACTTGTCCAAAGTTGCTAAATTCTGCCAAGAACTAAAATTGGGAAAAGGATAAGTTTTTATGTGGTCAAGTAGTCTAATCACCCCCCCCCCTCTAGACATACTTTCGATCCTACACCCCTCACTCCTTGGTCCGTCCTGGTGATCCAGTTGGCCCAACGACGGCTGAGGTATGCGCGGGGTCGGGCCCTGCCGACGTAGAACATAAAGCAAATGGAAAGGAAATCGCATAATTTCAAAGAAAATATTACAAGACACATTGTTCCCCTAAAACCAAACACGAGTTTAACGCCTCCACAAGGCGTGGTGCACATTGTAGAAATTAAACAGGAAAGGAGTCGCCGACAGTCACCCCTGGGCACCACCGTCACCGGCAAGGGATGCTTCTCCTTCAGCGGCGCCGCCTTCGCCTGTGCCGCCAGCCGGAGTTGTAGGATCATCAACACCCCCGGTCGGCGGTGCGGGAGCAAAGGCGTGGAACTTCCCCAGCAGGGCCTCCACCTAGCCCTCCACGGCCACGGAGGCCGCCACGCAATGCTCATCGTCCACAGGCTCCTGCAGCTTGTCAAGGGAGGCGGTAGGATCGTGAAGATGGAGGTGACTGAAGACGCGCGTCAGCGCGGCTGAGGAAAGAACGCGGGCTTCTTCCTCCACCATGAGGCCGATACCTCTCATGACGTCCTCAAGCGCATTGACCAGGAAGGGAAGCAGCTGGGCTGGGCCCTCATCGTTGTTGGCCAGCAGCTCATCCAAGCCCTTCTCGTAGAGCGACTGCAGCACCGTCCGAGACCTCTCCTCGTGGAGCTTGAAGGTCGTGTGGTCCTCAGCCAGGACCTCCGCCTTAGCGTCAAGCTCATCCTTCTCCGCCTTCAGCTTCCACTCCAGTTCCTCCAGCCAACTATGCTCCATGGCCTGCGCCTTCACCAGCTGCTCCAGCTCGGCGTGGCGACCCCTAATGGCGTCCTCTCGGGCCTTCATCTTCTCCTCCGCCTTGCGGCCTCGGGCCTCTTTCGCGCACTCCCTCCGCACGGTCTCCAGCTTGGCCTCCAGTGACCGGCAGCGGCCCTGGGCGTCCTCAGCGTCCTTCAGCACTACCTCACGGGCGGCCACAGCCTGGGCAACGGCTTCCTTGTCCTTCTCGAAGTCCGCAGCAGCCTGGCTCAGCGTCGCCCGGACAGACGCATCGGAGTGAGGCCAGCCGGAGACCAGCTCCAGGCGCCCGGCCACCAGGCGACGGTCGGTGCTTTGGAGATCTTCTCGCAGTAGGGCCATCGCAGAAAGAGCACGCTCCAGGATATCAGGAGAGGCGGAAGAACCCGGAGGCATCAGTGTGGCAGAAGGAGGAGGAGGCGACATCATCACCATGGCCCGGGAGGCCAGAAGCTCCTGAGCCTCGGGAGCCCCGGCGCCCGAGCTAGGCATTGGCACCTCCGGAGGCGAGCCAGGCTTAAGCGGCACCACCTCGCCCTCCTTCCTCCTCTTTGCCGCGAGCCTGATTGCACAAACAAAGAAGAATCAAGGACAAGCATCAAAAGCAAGAACAAGGCAGGACATGAACACTTATTGGTCCACCGCGACGTAGTCCCTCTGCTTTGTAAGCTTGAAGCCGGAGAGCCTCGCAGCCGAAGGCGCAGATGCACGGGCTCCAGGAGCAGAAGCAGGGGTAGCAGACGGACCGGGGGCAGCTCCAGGCGGCGTCGGGGCTGGAGTGTCGTCGTGGAGGATCAGCGCCGACCTGCCCCTCGCCGGGACCGCGGGCGGCTCCTCTCTCTCAGGAAGGGCGACATCCTTGTCATCATCGTCAGGAAAGGCACGGAGGATGTCGGCCTTGCGCAAGGGAAGGTCTCCCCCATCCCCTCGGGGGTCACCTCCAGGTCGCGCTCCTCGTCCTCTTCCTCCTCCCCGTCCTCTTGTGAATCACCAGAGGACACATCCACCGTCGCCGTCACCGCAGGAACCTCAGAAGGCGCTGGCGGCACCAGGCCGCGCCCGTCAAAGGTGGGCATGGCGGCTATGACCTGCGCCCCATCCTTTCGGAGGAACAAGGGAGTGTGGGGATTCGGCAGATACTCTTGGTCGTCGCCGACCAAGAGACGGAGGGCCACGGCTAGCTCCTCGTCGGACAAGGCCTTCGGGCTCAAGCGGAGCTTGTCTTCTTCATCCACAAGCGTCCACAAGGGGCACGTGCATGCCTAGAGAGGAGCCACATGCAGCATCAAGAATTCCCTCAGGAGCATGGCCCCCATCAGCTTCGTCGCCTTCGCATTGCCCGGCTTCAGGTCGGCGTTCATCTTCTCCAGCACCAACTTCGTCCGGTCGTCAATGAGCTTCGCGCAGGACCATCCCTCATCAAGCTGGGGCATCCCCGTTGGCAGATTCAGCCATGGGTGGCCACACTTGGCATCCACCGTAACCCACTTGCCCCTGAAGCCATCAACCTTCTTCCCGATCTTCGAAATCACGTTAGCCTTGCCGGCTGCGATGAAGTTGGCGCACCCCGTGGTGTGGCCGTCATTGATCCGGAGGTAGAAGAAGTGGCGCAATAGTGCCACGGACGGCATCACCTCGACGTACGCCTCACAGTAGAAGGCAAAGATGGACAAGAGGAGAACGGAGTTGGGATGGAGATGAAGAGCCTACAACCTGTAATGTTGAAGGACGGCGAAGAAGAAGCCGGAGAAGGGAGGAACCAGTCCCGCCATGACGCTGTTCATGAAGAAGGGGTAGAAGGAGCTTTTCGAAGTCTCTAGCACGACGGAGCCAGCCCGGAGCCCGGTCTTCCCCTTCTCTTCGCTCTCCCCTGCCGTCAGCAGGTGCATGGCGGCGAGGTTCTTCTCCGAGACACTGGGCGTGTCCAGGCCTGGCTCTTACCAGGCAGGCGGCGAAGCGGGCTTGGGCTTTCGGGGCGCCATCGGACGGAAGCTCGAAGAGGGATTGGAGCGGATCTGGAAATTTCGGCAGCAAGGAGTGCGATGGGAGATCTGGAGCAAGGCGAAGGAAGCAATGAAGGAAAGCATTGCCCGCACCGGCCTTTTTGTCAGACGGGCAGTTGTCGAGGCCGCGTGGGGAAGCGGAGACGCCCACGACCAATATATCGCCATGCGCCAACTGTGGCCGCAGGCTGTGAGGGCCCGCGGTGCCCTGTCTTTGGCTTCGCCTCGAAGTCAAGTCCGAGCGCCTTGGGCCCGGTGGCTACTGTCGGCGTTCTGGGAACGGGGGTCCCCAGACATGCCTGCCTGCGGCCCACAGCGTGGCTCCGCCAGTGGCCTGTACGGCCCATCTTCATCAACAAACACTCAAGACCCTCGCAAGGGGCCAAGCCTCGCGAGGCGGATGATGCAAGACCTCCTTGAGGGCGGCCTCACCAGGCTGGCTCGCGAGGGGTGGAGAGATCAAGGAAAGGGACACCTCGCGAGGTTTCTGGGATGCAAGCCATGATGACTGGCGCTAGGCGGGCGCCAGAGCGCGCAGTGTCCTCGTTTCCTCTTTGGTGCTAAAGAGGCAAGCGCAGGCGAGAAGTCCCGAGGCATCAGGCAAAGGTTTCCATATTGCTACAACAAGACCAAGACCAGCAGGACAGCAAGACGGAGGTCATTGTGGAGCCCAAGACGGCGTCACCGCCAGAGCCTTTGGCAGGCGAAGACTACTTTTGTCAGGATAACTTGTACTAGTTCTCTCCCTTCAAAATTGGCCGTTGTGGGATCCCTTGCCGCTCAATATTTGGGAAGAGGACCAGAGCCTCTATAAGTAGGACTAGCCACCACAGTAGGCAGGGAGGGGCTCATCAAGAGACAAGACATCTCATAGGAGGGATCATCCAGATCATCCTCAACCACACAAGCTCGCCAAGAACAAGAACACCTCCCCTCAGGAGGCTGTTCTTCCCTTGTAACTGTTCATCCTCAGCCCAAGAGGCAATCCACCACACCACACTAGAGTAGGGTATTACACCACAATAGTGGCCCGAACCCGTATAAATCTTCTGTCTCTCGTTCTTTGAGTCCATCGAGCTAGGCCGTGAGATCCTGCGAAGCGTGCGAGCTAAAGAGAGGGAGAGAACTTCGTGCGCACCCCAGTGTTCGAACCTCAAGGGTTTGCCGGAACCCGAAAATCTGACATGATGTAACTCTTTTGCGGTGTGTTTGTTGGGATCCGATGAACTTTGAGTTTATGATCAGATCTATCTCTTTTTATATCCATGAAAGTATTTTGAGTTTCTTTGATCTCTTTTATGCATGATTGCTTATAGCCTCGTATTTCTTCTCCGATAATTGTTTTTTTGGCCAACTTGATCTATTTATCTTGCAATTGGAAGAGGTGCTTTGTAGTGGGTTCGATCTTACGGTGCTTGATCCCAGTGATAGAAGGGGAACCGACACGTATGTATCGTTGTTACTAAGGATAAAATGATGGGGTCTATCTCTACATAGATAGATCTTGTCTACATCATGTCATCCTTCTTATTGCATTACTCCGTTTCTCCATAAACTTAATACACTAGATGCATGCTGGATAGCGGTCGATGTGTTGAGTAATAGTAGTAGATGCATGAAGGAGTCACTCTACTAATCTTGGACGTGATGCCTATATAATGATCATTGCCTAGATATCGTCATGATTATTTGAAGTTCTATCAATTGCTCAACAGTAATTTGTTTACCCACCATTTGCTATTTTTCTCAAGAGAAGCCACTAGTGAAACCTACGGCCCCCGGGTCTCGTTCTCATATTATTTGCCTTTGCAATCTATTTTCCTTTGCTTTCATTTTCAGATCTATTAAACCAAAAATACAAAAAGACCTTGCTGCAATTTATTCTTATTTATTTTATTTAGCGTTTGATCTATCAATCTATTACAATTTTATCTCACGTCCATTTGCCTATCTTGAGGCGCTGCTACCCGAAAGGGATTGACAACCCCTTTTACACGTTGGGTTGCGAGTAGTTGTTATTTGTGTGCAGGTGTTGTTTACATTGTGTTGCTTGATTCTCCTATTGGTTTGATAACCTTGGTCTCATTACTGAGGGAAATACCTACCGCCGTTTTGCTGCATCATCCCTTCCTCTTTGGGGAAATACCGACATAGCTTCAAGCCGCATCAGCACCCATTGATCGCGAAATTGTCGATGCATCAAGTAAGGTTGCAACATGCTCCGTCTCTTGTTCCGGGAGGCAGACCTGAATTTCAGGCTTCTCAAAATCATGCGTTCAAACTGCCCCTTCACCCTCATTGTCCACAATCATGTTGTGTAAGATTACACAATATGTCATGAGCTGCCAAAGTGTCTCCAATTCCCACATCATTGTAACTTCACGAACAATACCCCAACAAGCTTGGAGCACTCTGAATGCTCTCTTCACATCAGTCGTAGCATCTTCATGCATTTGTGCAAATAGATATTGTTTCCTACCACGAGGATTGGATATAGTCGTCACAAATGTCGCTCATTGAGAATAGATACATCAGCAAGGTAGTACCCTATGTTGTAGTTGTGCCCATTGACAGTGTAGTTACACGTCGGAGCCTCCCCATCACAAAGTCTCTTGAACAAAGGAGATCATTGGAGAAAATTAATGGCATTGTGAGAAATAGATGTACCCAAGAAAGCATGCCAAATCCACAAGTCCTTCAATGCTACTACTTCAAGTATGGTGGTGGCCTCTTTAGTGTGATATTAGAATTGCCCACGCTAACTTTTGGGATAGTTTTTCCATTTCCAGCGCATGCAGTCAACTAAATCGAGCATACATGATACACAGGTTTGGCACATGTAGAATGCAACAAATGATTGGGAGGCTGGCCCTACTCCTCCACCTCCTCAGCATGGGTGGGGAGTTTGGCATGTTCTTCTGCCGGTACATAATCCATATCGGGTATAGTTATCGTCAGATAACTGGTTATGAGCGGTCCTCAATGATGGATGTCATACAAACTGCTAAATCGAGATATGATGATGGTCTACGCCTCTGGAATGAGCATGTGTCCATTATATAATTTAATATGCAATTTTATATCATTTTTGGGAACTAACCTATTAACCTAGTGCCTAGTGCCACTTATTGTTTTCTGCTTGTTTTGGATTTTCCAGAAAAATAGTACCAAACGGAGTCCAAACACTACGAAACTTTTTGACGATTTTTAATGGAAAAAAGAGACCCTAGAAGCTTCGGGAGGAGATCGGACAACAAACGAGGAGATGGCAGGCAACAGGGCGCACCCTATTACCTTGTGGGCCCCACATGGCTCTGTCTGACCTAATTCCAATTTTATAAATTCTCAAATATTGGGAACCCCCGGAGAACCACCCGAAACAATTTTTCCACCGTCGCAAGTCTGTGTTCTTCCGCGACCCCATCTGGAGGCCTTTTCCGGTACTCTGCCAAGGGGGGAAACGATCACGGAGGGCTTCTACATCAACCTTGCCGCCCTACCGATGATGTGTGAGTAGTTCACCACAGACTTATGGGTCCATAGCTAGTAGCTAGATGGCTTCTTCTCTCCCTTTGATATTCAATAAAATTTTCTCCTTGATCCTCTTGGAGTTCTATCCGATGTAATCTTCTTTTGTGGTGTGTTTGTTGGGATCCGATGATTTTTGGGTTTATGATCGGATTATTCATTGAAAGTAATTGAGTCTTTTCTGAACTTTATTATGCATGATAATGATAGCTTTGTATTTCTCTCTGATCTATCCATTTAGTTTGGCCAACTAGATTGATTTATCTTCTAGAAGGGGTGCTTTGTAATGGGTTCAATCTTGCAGTGTCCACCTCAAGACAGAAGGGGTAGTGAGGCACATATTTGTATTGTTGTCATTAAGGATAAAACAACGGGGTTTAATCATATTGCTTGAGTTTACTTTGTCTACATCATGTCATCTTGCTAAAAGCGTTACTCTGTTTGTCATGAACTTAATACCATAGATGCATGTTGGATAGCGGTCGATAGGTGGAGTAATAGTAGTAGATGCAGGCAGGAGTTGATCTACTTTTCATGGATGTGATGCCTATATATGTGATCATTTCCATGAATAACATCATAACTGTGCTCTTTTCTATCAATTGTCTAACTATAATTTGTTAACCCATCGTATGCTATTGTTTCGAGAGATAGAGAAGCCTCTAGTGAAAACTAAAGCCCCTAGGTCTACTTAATAATATTACTAAAAACCAAAAATACTTTGCTGCAATTTATTTACTTTCCTTTTTTATCTATCTATCACTATCAGAATAAATCCTTACAAGTAACGAGTTCAAGAGGATTGACAACCCTCTTGCCCGCGTTGGGTGCAAGTGTTTGCTTTTGTGTGTGTAGGCATTATTAACGAGAATTTGCGTGGTTATCCTATTGGTTCGATAAGCTTGGTTCTCACTGAGGGACATACCTATCTGCTATTATATTGCTTCACCCTTCCTCTTCGGGGAAAATCCCAATGTGGCTTACAAGTAGCTGAAAGAATTTCTGGCGCCTGATGTCTGCTAGACTACATCGGTATTTCCCCAAAGAGGAAGGGATGATGCAGCACAGCGACGGTAGGTATTTCCCTCAGTGATGAGTGAGGGAGTCCTGGACTAAGGGGTCCTCGGGCGTCCGGCCTGTTATCCATGGGCCGGACTGATGGGCTGTGAAGACATGAAGGCTGAAGACCGTACCCGTGTTTGGATTGGACTCTCCTTGGCGTGGAAGGCAAGCTTGGTGACCGACTATGAAGATTCCTTCTTATGTAACCGACTCTATGTAAACCCTAGATCCCCTCGGTGCCTATATAAACCTGAGGGGTTAGTCCGGAAAGGAGATATTCATTACCATAGTCATACAGGTTAGACTCCTAGGGTTTAGCCATTACGATCTCGTGGTAGATAAACTCTTGTAACACTCCTATTCATCAAGATCAATCAAGCAGGAAGTAGAGTATTACCTCCATAGAGAGGGCCTGAACCTGGGTAAACATCGTGTCCCCTGTCTCCTGTTACCATCGATCCTAGACGCATAGTTCGGGACCCCCTACCCGAGATCCGCCGATTTTGACACCGACATTGGTGCTTTCATTGAGAGTTCCACTATGTCGTCGACGAGAGGTTCGATGGCCCCTCCGATCGTCTATAGTGATGTTGTCCAAGGAGAAACCTTCCTCCCCGGACAAATTTTCGTATTCGGCGGCTTCGTACTGTGGGCCAACTCGCTTGGCCATCTGGATCAGGTCGATAGCTATGCCCCTGGCCATCAGGTCAGATTTGGAAGCTTGAACTACGTCACGGACATCCGTGGAGACTTGATATTCAACGGATTTGAGACCGCAGTGATCGCTCCCCCTCGCTCCGATGAACATGACCTAAATCTGTCATCACGCCAGGTTCTGGAGATGGTTCCGGTAACTGCTACGACCTTAGATCCAAAGCAGTTTGCACCATCCAAAGCCACAGAGTCCACGGCGTTGGAGCCGCACACAAACTCAAAACCAGGCAATATCAGCGTCAACGGAATTTCGGATTCGCTTCCGGCTATAAGTTCCGAACCTTGCGCGCCCTCGGACACCGAGTTGGATCGGTTATCAATCATCGAGTTCAGCGCCGCAGATGTCTTCCAACACTCGCCCTTCGGCGATTTGTTGAACTCATTGAAAAACCTGTCCCAGATGGGGGACTCACGGCCGAACTATGTCCGGTTCGAGCTAGAAGTTGATAATGGAGAATTTCGCTTCCCACCCGCCACCCACTTCATAGCCACTGTCGAGGACTTAACAGGCACGCCCGCTCCTGGCTCCGCAGACATTGACGGTATAGACGACGATGCCGATAAGGAGCAAGGCCAAGACCCGCTAGTCATCAGGAGCGAGACGGCCACCCCTTCATATGACGTGTACATGATCGATACACTTAAACAGCCTTGCGGCAAAGACAAAGGAGATCCAGTTAAAACTCCTGAGATACAGTCTAAGTTCCGACGCCCCAAACGCCGCCCCAAGTCACGCCGCAGCAACGATGGCACTGGAGAAAATAGTACTCTAGACGGCACCGAAAGCAATGAAGACCCTGTGGGAGCAACATCCGAGCAAGAGGAACAGGAAAACATGCGAGCCAGACCCGACGAACAGGCCCTGCCCAGCGATAGCTCGGAGGACGATGACTACCTTCCACTCTCCGAAGATGAGGTAAGCCTCGGCGACAAAGACTTCATCGTACCGGAAGAGCCCCTCGAACAGGAGCGCTTCAAGCGCAGGCTGATAGCTACGGCAAGGAGCCTGGAAAAGAAGCAGCAACAGCTTCAAGCTGACAAAGACCTACTCAACGACAGATGGACCGAGGTCTTGGTCGCCGAAGAATACGGCCTTAGTAGCCTAGCCATAGGCTATCCAGACCACAGATTGCTATACCAGTTCGATGACAGGGCGTTGGAGCCCATACCATCACCAGACAATGCGGCGGGTCGCCGACAACTTTGTCCGGATAAAAAGGAAATTCAAGCCGAACACCGGACCACCCCACCTCACCGCAAAGGCAACGCGGGTCACGGTTACCCAGACGACCTGTAGAAGGGCCTGGACAATAGAGCAGGACACGCAAGACCGATCTATGGATCGCGAAAGCATACTTTGACACGCGACGACGGCTATCTATTTGGACGTGTTAAACCTCGCCACACCCGAGCCGAAAACCGCGAAGGGACTCCTTCGGAGATACGTTGCAGTGTGGCCCAGCATAGAGGCGCCGCACACCCGCTTTGCTTTACTGATGAAGTAATGGATCATGAATTCCCCGAGGGATTCAAACCTATCAATATTGAATCATACGACGGGGCAACCGATCCCGCGGTATGGATAGAAGATTTCATCCTCCACATCCATATGGCTCGTGGGGACGACCTCCACGCCATTAAATACCTCCCACTCAAACTAAAAGGGCCAACTCGGCACTGGTTAAACAGCCTGCCTGAAAATTCCATAGGCAGCTGGGAGGACTTGGAAGAGGCTTTCCTCAATAACTTCCGAGGAATATATGTCCGGCCACCGGATGCCGATGACCTAAGTCAAATTGTCCAACAGCCCGGAGAATCAGCTAGGGAGCTCTGTACTCAGTTCTTAGTCACAAAGAACCAAATTGTCGACTGTCCGGACGTGGAAGCCCTTGCGGCTTTTAGACACAGCGTCCGGGACGAATGGCTCGCATGCCACCTCGTCCAAGAAGGACCTAAATCCATGACAGCCCTCACTACTCTGATGACCCGCTTTTGCGCGGGAGAAGACAGCTGGCTCGCTCGTAGAAGCAATAGCACCAGCAACCAGGGCACCTCCAAAATCCGGGACGGCAACGGCAAGCCACGAGGAAGCAAGAACAAAAGTCGCAATGACAATGAAAAATCAGGCGACACAGCGGTCAACGCCGGATTCAGCAACCCCAAGCCCGGTCAGTGGAAGAAGCCATTCAAGGCAACTCGAGACGAACCATCCAACCTGGACAGAATATTGGAACGACCTTGCCAGATTCATGGCCACCCCGATAAACCAGCTAATCATACCAACAGAAACTGTTGGGTCCTTAAACAGGCCAGCAAGCTCAGCGCCGAACACAGGGGGAGGAGGCTGCCAAGCGACAGGGATTACGGAAAGGTTCACCAACGAAACACCGAGGGTGAGAAGCAATCCCCACCTGAGGACCAACTACTCCCAGAACGGAAATAGCAACTCGGCTTCCGCCACCCACTCCGTACACCTATAAAGTTTGTACCGTGCATACATCATTACGCACTCAAGATACCATGGGAATTGGCGGAAGCACAATACGGACAAGCCTGCAAACACCCCAGTAACTTTCTTTTATTATTTATTTTCTTTTTATTTCTCCCTTTGCTATCCTTTAAAAACAGGTGACGAACAGGATAAACATCTGAAACTGGCTCTATCGGAGTCCGGATCCGTACATGATAACCCACAAGTATAGGGGATCGCAACAGCTTTCGAGGGTAGAGTATTCAACCCAAATTTATTGATTCGACACAAGGGGGGCCAAAGAATATTCTCAAGTATTAGCAGCTGAGTTGTCAATTCAATCACACCTGCAAACTTAGTATCTGCAGCAAAGTGTTTAGTAGCAAAGTAATATGATAGTAGTGGTAACGGCAACAAAAGTAAAGACAGCAAAAGTAATGTTTTTGGTATTTTGTAGTGATTGTAACAGTAGCAGCGGAAAAGTAAATAAGCATAAACCAGTATATGGAAAACTCGTAGGCACCGGATCAGTGATGGATAATTATGCGGGATGCGGTTCATCATGTAACAGTCATAACATAGGGTGACACAGAACTAGCTCCACTTCATCAATGTAATGTAGGCATGTATTCCGTATATAGTCATACGTGCTTATGGAAAAGAACTTGCATGACATCTTTTGTCCTACCCTCCCGTGGCAGCAGGGTCCTATTGGAACTAAGGGATATTAAGGCCTCCTTTTAATAGAGAACCGGAACAAAGCATTAGCACATAGTGAATACATGAACTCCTCAAACTACGGTCATCACCGGTAAGTATCCCGATTATTGTCACTTCGGGGTTAACGGATCATAACACATAATAGGTGACTATAGAATTGCAAGATACGATCTAGAACTCACATATATTCATGAAAACATAATAGGTTCAGATCTGAAATCATGTCACTCGGGCCCTAGTGACAAGCATTAAGCATAGCAAAGTCATAGCAACATCAATCTCAGAACATAGTGGATACTAGGGATCAAACCCTAACAAAACTAACTCGATTACATGATAAATCTCATCCAACCCATCACCGTCCAGCAAGCCTACGATGGAATTACTCACGCACGGCGGTGAACATCATGAAATTGGTGATGGAGGATGGTTGATGATGATGACGGCGACGAATCCCCCTCTCCGGAGCCCCGAACGGACTCCAGATCAGCCCTCCCGAGAGGTTTTAGGGCTTGGTGGCGGCTCCGTATCATAAAATGCGATGATTTCTTCTCCCTAACTTTTTTCTCTCCGAAAGCGAATATATAGAGTTGGAGTTGGCGTCGGAGGGTTTCCAGGGGGCCCACGAGGTAGGGGGGCGCGCCCCCCACCCTCGTGAGAAGGGTGTGGGCCCCCTGGTCTTCATACTTGGCAATGATTTTTATTATTGTTTCTAAGACCTCCCGTGGAGTTTCAGGTCATTCCGAGAATATTTGTTTTCTGCACATAAAACAACATCATGGTAATTCTGCTGAAAACAGCATCAGTCCGGGTTAGTTCCATTCAAATCATACAAGATAGAGTCCAAAACAAGGGCAAAAGTGTTTGGAAAAGTAGATACGATGGAGACATATCAACTCCCCCAAGCTTAAACCCTTGCTTGTCCTCAAGCAATTTAGTTGACAAACTGAAAGAAAGAAAGAAAAACTTTTACAAACTCCGTTTGCTCTTGTTGTTGTAACTATGTCAAGCCAGCATTCAAGTTTTCAGCATAGATCATAACTAACCACATTTGCAATAATTCTCAGGTCTCATATTTACTCATATCAATAGCATAATCAACTAGCAAGTCATAATAATAAATCTCGGATGACAACACTTTCTCAAAACAATCATAATATGATATAACAAGATGGTATCTCGCTAGCCCTTTCTGAGACCGCAAAACATAAATGCAGAGCACCTTTAAAGATCAAGGACTGACTAGACATTGTAATTCATGGTAAAAGAGATCCAATCATAGTCATACCCAACATAAATTAATAGTGATGAATGCAAATGACAGCTGTGCTCTCCAGCTAGTGCTTTTTAATAAGAGGGTGATGACTCAACATAAAAGTAAATGGATAGGCCCTTCACAGAGGGAAGCAGGGATTTGTAGAGGTGCCAGAGCTCGGTTTTGCAATAGAGATAAATTGCATTTTGAGCGGTATACTTTCATTGTCAACGTAACAACTAAGAGATGGCGATATCTTCCATGCTAAACACATTATAGGCGGTTCCCAAACAGAATGGTAAAGTTTATACTCCCCCTCCACCAACAAACATCAATCCATGGCTTGCTCGAAACAACGAGTGCCTCCAACATACATCAGGTCCCAAGGGGAGTTTTGTTTGCAATTAATTTTGATTTAGTTTGCATAAAGCATGGGACTGGGCATCCCGGTGACCAGCCATTTTCTCGTGAGCGAGGAGCAGAGTCCACTCCTCTTGAGAATAACCCGCCTAACACGGAAGATAAGGACATCCTCTATTGATACATGAGCTATTCGAGCATACAAAACAGAATGTTTATTTGAAGGTTTAGAGTTTGGCACATACAAATTTACTTGGAACGACAGGTAGATACCGCATATAGGAAGGTATAGTGGACTCATCTGGAATAACTTTGGGGTTTAAGGGGTTGGATGCACAAGCAATATTCCCGCTTAGTATAGGTGAAGGCTAGCAAAATACTGGGAAGCGACCAACTAGAGAGCGACAACAGCCATGTACATGCATTAAAATTAATAAACATTGGATGCAAGCATGGGTAGGATATAATCCACCATGAACATAAATATCGTGAAGGCTATGTTGATTTGTTTCAACTACATGCGTGAACATGTGCCAAGTCAAGTCACTTAAATCATTCAAAGGAGGATACCACCCCATCATACCACATCATAACCATCTTAATAGCATGTTGGCATACAAGGTAAATCATTATAACTCATAGCTAATCAAGCATGGCACAAGCAACTACGATCTCTAATTGTCATTGCAAACATGTTTATTCATAATAAGTTGAATCAAGAGCGCGGGACTCATCATATTTACAAAAACAAAAGAGTTCGAGTTCATACCAGCTTTTCTCCTCTCAGTCAGTCCATCATATGTCATCATAATTGCCTTTCACTTGCACGACCAAACGGTGTGAATAATAATAATAAGAGTGCACGTGCATTGGACTAAGCTGGAATCTGTGAGCATACAATAAACAGGAGAAGACAAGCCAATATGGCTCTTTGGTTAATTCAACAATAATGCATATAAGAGCCACTTCAACAATTTAATTATGGTCTTCTCCTACTGACCCCCAAATAAAAGAAAAGAAATAAAACTATTTACACGGGAAAGCTCCGAACAAGCAAAAGAAGAATGGGAAATATTTTTGGGTTTTCTTTTTAATTATTACTACTACAGCAGAAAAATAAACTACTACTAATTTTTTTGGTTTTTCTTAAGGTTTATTAAACACACAAGAAGAAAGCATGAAAAAGAAAATAAACTAGCATGGATATTACAGTGAAAAAGTATGAGCACCGACATCTAGCAATGAGTGTGTGTGAACATAAATGTAATGTCGGGGAGAAATACGTACTCCCCCAAGCTTAGGCTTTTGGCCTAAGTTGGTCTATGGCCACGGCTGGCCTGGCGGATATCCATAATAATAGTTGTTGGGGTCATACTGTGATGAAGAGGAGGACTCTGACTGCCACTGGCTGACAGTCATCTCTGGATCCCAAGAATAAACAGATTGTCGTGGAGGCTCATTTTGTGGTTCCTGTTCTGGCTCCTCGGTTGGTGCAGGGTTCCGGTAGGCGTGAATAGCCGTCAACGGAACAAGATATGTGCCTACAGTCAAATCAAACAAAGAAGGAGGAGGCAAGGTAATATTCTCAGGATGATGTTTATTAAAGAACAATTGATATCTAAGCTCCCCTGCCCTATTCTTAACAATAAAATCATGTGCCACCATACTTTTATGATCTAGATAAACATGGGGCAGCACCTTTTCTTCCTTCTCAGCATGCCTAATAGGTATGTTAAAATGTGCGGCTAGGCGTGTGGCATAGATGCCTCCAAAGATGGGGCCCTTAGTATGGTTCATATTTAACCGTCTAGCAATAATACCGCCCAAACTGAAAGTGTTATCACTATATAAACCTTGGAGCAGAATAATTAAATCAGGGATACTAAGGTTTCCAGAATTTCCGTGTCCAATTAAACAACGACTAGCAAATAATGCAAAGTAACGCAAAACAGAAAAATGTATGCTAGTGATTCGTGCATCGGAGACCTTCCTGGTTTCTCCTACAGTGATATTATCAATAAACACAGCCACATCATCATGATGTGGTTCTTCTGTCTTGCCCTCAAAAGGGACTAAACAAATCCGACAGAAATCATAAAGTGACATCTCCTTAGGCTCATCATATAAATGAAATTCCACTGTAGGTGGTGAGTTCCTAGGATGAAAATAAAAGTTTTGCACAAAGGTATTTGTGAGTAAGAGATACTGATCGCATTGGTCGTGGAGGAAAGCGGTGAGGCCTGCATTGTGAGCCAATTCATGAAAATCTTCATAGATATCGGCTGCTCTCAAGAAGTCTTCAGAAGGCCATTCACACGCCCGAATCTCTACGGTGCGTGGCAAATTATACTTAGGCTTCGGTGCCTTTTCCTTTGAGCTTTAGCTTGATGAGCCCCTCAATAATCTCCTCATCATTTTTCTGAAACAATCTGAAATTTTTAGTAACTTCAAAATAAAAGTAAACCAAACTCAATAAAACTGATAGTAACTACTCCTACAAGTGCCTAGAGCCTATATCAAGCATTAGAACTACTTGGAACCATATAAATTTGACATGCAAGCTCAAGAACATGGTCACCTATGCAGCACAAATTTGCAATGAATAAAGCACTAGAACAAAAACTAATTGGACCAATGGAGGAGTCACATACCAAGGAACAATCTCCCCAAGCAGTTTTGCGAGAGGTGCTTTGAGCAAGGAGATCGAAAATCACAGCAAAAGTGGCTGGAACTCGTGCTTGAGTTGGTTTTTCGGGTTTGTGTGAAATGGAGGAAGAAGATGGGTGTTGGGATAAGTGGAGGAGGGCCACCATGGGCCCACGAGGCAGGGGGCGCGCCCTATAGGGGGGGAGGCGCCCACCACCCTCGTGGCCAGGTGGCAGCTCCTCCCGCGGTGATTTTTGCATAGTAAATCCACAAAATATTCCCGAAAAAATCATATTAAATTGGCATGTCATTCTGAGGACTTTTATTTTCGGGTTATTTTTATATTGCACGGATAATCAGATAACAGACAGAAAAAATACTATTTTTACTCCCTCCTTCCATCTATATAGGGCCTAATGCATTTTTCAAGACCGTCATTGACTATTGATAAGATTAATAATACATGACATGCATAATGTAAAAATTATATCATTGAAAGCTCCTTTCACATACGAATTTGACGGTATGTTTTGTGTAAGTTGCATGTCATATATTATTACTCTAACATTTGGTAAAAGTTAGCCTTGAAAACGCATTAGGCCCTATATAGATGGAAGGAGGGAGTACTTTATTTAATATAAATAAAAGAAAGTATAAAGAGGGTACAGAAGTTTGTGTTTCTAGTTTCATCCATCTCATGCTCATCAAAAAGAATCCACTAACAAGGTTGATCAAGTCCTGTTAACAAACTCATTCCGATAATCATGGAACCGGAGAAATTTCGAATAACACTAAGTTACCTCAACGGGGATATGCACATCCCCTATAATAAGTATATCATATTTCTTCTTGACAGTAGGAAGAGGAAATTCAAAACCTCCAATTATAATCGATGGAATTTTTCCAATGGAGTTGATACTATGAACTTGAGGTTGTTTCCTCAGAAAGTGTACCGTATGCTCATTACCATTAACATGAAAAGTGACATTGCCTTTGTTGCAATCAATAACAGCCCCTGCAGTATTAAGAAAAGGTCTTCCAAGAATAATAGACATACTATCATCCTCGGGAATATCAATAATAACAAAGTCCGTTAAAATAGTAACGTTTGCAACCACAACAGGCACATCCTCACAAATACCGACAGGTATAGTAGTTGATTTATCAGCCATTTGCAAAGATATTTCAGTAGGTGTCAACTTATTCAGGTCAAGTATACGATATAAAGAGAGAGGCATAACACTAACACTGGCTCCAAGATCACATAAAGCAGTTTTAATATAATTTCTTTTAATGGAGCAAGGTATAGTAGGTACTCCGGGATCTCCAAGTTTCTTTGGTATTCCACCCTTAAAAGTATAATTAGCAAGTATGGTGGAAATCTCAGCTTCCGGTATCTTTCTTTTATTAGTAATGCTATCCTTCATATATTTAGCATAAGGATTTGTTTTGAGCACATCAGTTAATCGCATACGCAAAAAGATAGGCCTAATCATTTCAGCAAAGCGCTCAAAATCCTCATCATCCTTTTTCTTGGATGGTTTTGGAGGAAAAGGCATGGGTTTCTGAACCCAAGGTTCTCTTTCTTTACCATGTTTCCTAGCAACAAAGTCTCTTTTATCATAACGTTGATTCTTTGATTGTGGGTTATCAAGATCAACAGCAGGTTCAATTTCTACATCATTGTCATTACTAGGTTGAGCATCATCATGAACATCAGCATTAATATTTTTATTAGGTTCATGTTCATTACCAGATTGTGTTTCAGCATCAGACATAGAGATATCATTTGGATTATCAAGTGGTTCAGCAATAGGTTCACTAGAAGTTTGCATAGTTCTGTCGTTTTTCTTTTCTTCTTTTTAGAAGAACTAGGAACATCAATATTATTTCTCTGAGAATCTTGCTCGATTCTCTAAGGGTGGCCTTCAGGATACAAAGGTTCCTGAGTCATTCTACCAGTTCTAGTAGCCACTCTAACAGCATAATCATTTTTCTTACTATTCATTTCATCAACACTTCTTTTTGAGCCTTAAGTACTTGTTCTACTTGAGTGGTAACCATAGAAGCATGTTTGCTAACAAGTTTAAGTTCACCTTTAATATCAGCCATATAATCACCCAAGCATCTAATCATATAAGCATTTTCTTTTAATTGTCTACCAAAATAAGCATTGAAGTCGTCTTTCTTATACATAAAGTTATCAAACTCATCCAAGCACTGACTAGCAATTTTAGTAGGAGGAACTTCAGCTTTATCATATCTATAGAGAGAATTTACCTTTACTACCTGTGTCGGGATATCGGGATCAGGAGGTTCTTCAACAAATAAATAATTGAGATCATAAGTTTCTTCAACAGGTGGTGAATTAAGACCATGTATTTCTTCAATAGGAGGTAAGTTCTTAACATCTTCAGCTTTAATACCTTTTTCTTTCATAGATTTCTTTCCCTCTTGCATATCTTCGGGACTGAGAAATAGAACACCTCTCTTCTTCGGAGTTGGTTTAGGAATAGGCTCAGTAATTGGAGCAGGAGCTAGCTCAGGAGCTAGCTCAGGAGGTGCCCAATTATTTTCATTTGTCAACATATTATTCAATAGAATTTCAGCTTCATCCGGTGTTCTTTCCCTGAAAATAGAACCAGCACAACTATCCAGGTAATCTTTGGAAGCATCGGTTAGTACATTATAAAAGATATCAAGTATTTCAGGTTTCTTAAGAGGATGATCAGGCAAAGCATTAAGTAACTTGAGAAGCCTCCCCCAAGCTTGTGGGAGACTCTCTTCTTTAATTTGCACAAAGTTGTATGTTTCCCTCAAAGCAGCTTGTTTCTTATGAGCAGGGAAATATTTAGCAGAGAAGCAATAAATCATATCCTGGGGACTACGCACACAACCAGGATCAAGAGAATTAAACCATATCTTAGTATCACCCTTTAATGAGAACGGAAATATTTTGAGTAAATAGAGGTAACGTGATCTCTCATCATTAGTGAACAGGGCAGCTATATCATTTAACTTAGTAAGACGTGCCACAACAGTTTCAGATTCATAGCCATAAAATGGATCAGATTCAATCAAAGTAATTATATCAGGATCAACAGAGAATTCATAATCTTTATCAGGAACAGATATAGGTGAAGTAGCAAAAGCAGGGCCAGGTCTCATTCTATCTCTAAGTGATTCCTTGTTCCATTTAATTAATAACCTCTTAAGCTCATATCTATCCTTGCAAGCGAAAATAGCGGCAGAAAATTCCTTATCAAAAAGATAACCTTTAGGAATAACAGGCATGTTTTCATCATCACTATCATCATCATATTTAGATTCAATAATTTCTTTTTCTCTAGCCCTAGCAATTTGTTCATCAAGAAATTCACTAAGAGGCACAGTAGTATCAGACATAGAAGCAGTTTCATCATAAGTATCATGCATAGCAAAAGTGGCATCATCAATAACATGCGACATATCAGAACGAATAGCAGACGCAGGTGTAGGTGTCGCTAACTTACTCATAACAGAAGGTGAATCAAGTGCAAAGCTAGAAGGCAGTTCCTTACCTCCCCTCGTAGTTGAGGGATAGATCTTGGTTTTTGGATCTCTCAAGTTCTTCATAATGATAAGCAGATATAAATCCCAAGTGACTCAAAGAATAGAGATATGCTCCCTGGCAACGGCGCCAGAAAAAGGTCTTGATAACCCACAAGTATAGGGGATCGCAACAGCTTTTGAGGATAGAGTATTCAACCCAAATTTATTGATACGACACAAGGGGAGCCAAAGAATATTCTCAAGTATTAGCTGCTGAGTTGTCAATTCAACCACACCTGGAAACTTAGTATCTGCAGCAAAGTGTTTAGTAGCAAAGTAATATGATAGTAGTGGTAACGGCAACAAAAGTAATGTTTTTGGTATTTTGTAGTGATTGTAACAGTAGCAGCAGAAAAGTAAATAAGCGTAAACCAGTATATGGAAAACTCATAGGCACCGGATCAGTGATGGATAATTATGCCGGATGCGGTTCATCATGTAACAGTCATAACATAGGGTGACACAGAACTAGCTCCAGTTCATCAATGTAATGTAGGCATGCATTCCGTATATAGTCATACGTGCTTATGGAAAAGAACTTGCATGACATCTTTTGTCCTACCCTCCCGTGGCAGCGGGGTCCTATTGGAAACTAAGGGATATTAAGGCCTCCTTTTAATAGAGAACCAGAACAAAGCATTAGCACATAGTGAATACATGAACTCCTCAAACTACGGTCATCACCGGTAAGTATCCCGATTATTGTCACTTCGGGGTTAACGGATCATAACACATAATAGGTGACTATAGACTTGCAAGATACGATCTAGAACTCACATATATTCATGAAAACATAATAGGTTCAGATCTGAAATCATGGCACTCGGGCCCTAGTGACAAGCATTAAGCATAACAAAGTCATAGCAACATCAATCTCAGAACATAGTGGATACTAGGGATCAAACCCTAACAAAACTAACTCGATTACATGATAAATCTCATCCAACCCATCACCGTCCAGCAAGCCTATGATGGAATTACTCACGCACGGCGGTGAGCATCATGAAATTGGTGATGGAGGATGGTTGATGACAACGACAGCGACCAATCCCCCTCTCCGGAGCCCCGAACGGACTCTAGATCAGCCCTCCCGAGAGGTTTTAGGGCTTGGCGGCGGCTCCGTATTGTAAAACGCGATGATTTCTTCTCCCTGATTTTTTGCTCTCCGAAAGCGAATATATAGAGTTGGAGTTGGCGTCGGAGGGTTTCCAGGGGGCCCACGAGGTAGGGGGGCGCGCCCTAGGGGGGCGCGCCCCCCACCCTCGTGAGAAGGGTGTGGGCCCCCTGGTCTTCATATTTGGTGAGGATTTTTTATTATTTTTTCTAAGACCTCCTGTGGAGCTTCAGGTCATTTCGAGAATATTTGTTTTCTGCACATAAAACAACATCATGGTAATTCTGCTGAAAACAGCATCAGTCCGGGTTAGTTCCATTCAAATCATACAAGATAGAGTCCAAAACAAGGGCAAAAGTGTTTGGAAAAGTAGATACGACGAAGACGTATCAGTACACTCACCTAAGGGGCTATTTCCATCAAGGATTCTCCCGACCGAGGATTGGCGGCGCAGACGTGCGACAAGAGGTCCGAAATAACTTTTTGTAGACCGCACTCCCTATTTCTTGAGCCTGTACTATGCATGTTCCTCCGCCTTCAACCCCGAGCATGTCAAATAGCCGGGCGGATGGATTTAATATATATATCATAAGTAATCATTGGCATATCACTCAGTTACCAGTAAACAATTTCCGAACTAATCATCTGATTGTTTACCCGACAAATATGGCTCCTACGGTTATTTCACAGAAATACCTTGCCATAACCTACCAGGGGCTTGGTGTGGGAACAAATGAGTTGCCAGTAAAAGTCCGAACAGCTCTATAGCATACTTCAGCATCGCAAGTTTGGCCTTATATGCATCAGCTCCGAATCATTGTCTTGGGTCAATAGTTGGGTTGCCCGGCTCCTGTGCTTGCTACCCTATGTTCCGCTCTATTGGCTAGGGTAGTAAAGGGAGAACTACTATGATTTTGCCCTAGTCTAAACCGGACGAGCACCTCAGTAGAGAAAGCCAAAAACTGATTGTCATGATGCAGCGTGAGCTGGTCAACCACTTGACGACTTCTTGGAATCTTTAGCGATTCTCCGTGTCACACGAGGGATCTTTTCCAGATCAAATATGAAAGGCATTATACGCCACATACATACCAGGGGCTATATCGTAGCCCCAAAATGAAACTCCTATGGCTAAGTGAAAGCGTTAACGCCCTATAGTCCGATTTCCTTGTTCACCGCATTATCACCTCCTTCATGGACCAAGATGTTGGATAAAGAGTGATTAAATGTTGTTTCGAACACCCCCGTACTCCTACGAGGGGGCTGAAGCCGACGACTGGAAAACTTTCAGATTATATCAAAATGGCCGCACATGAGGAATTCAAGATTTCAAGCAAAACATAAATAGATTAACTACAAAATTGTCTTTTACAATTTTCATACATCTCACTCGAACATTATGTCTTTTGAGCACTGACCCTCTATCAAGCGGGCGGCTACTAGGATGTCTTCAAAATAATGCTCCGGTTCATGGCGATCCTTACCCTTGGGCAGATTCTTCACCGCAACATCGATGGCCTTCATATTCCCCCAGAATGTCTTGACTCGGGCAAAAGCCATCCGTGCACCCTCGATGCACACCGATCGCTTCACAGTGTCGATATGCGGCACTGCATCCACAAGCCGTTGCACCAAGCCAAAGTAACTATTCGGAACAGGCTCCGCTGGCCATAACCGGGTTATGACGTTCTTCATAGTGGCTCCGGATATCCTATGAAGCTTGGCCCACTGGGACATTTTCTCATTCAGCAACAGGGGGCGCTTCGAGGCACCGAACTGTGACCAGAAAAGCTTCTCCGTTGCATACCCCTCTCGCGCCTGATAATATTGCACCGCATCGGAAGAACTCTTCGACAAGTCTAAAAACTCGTCCAGAGAACTCCACAATTGGTTCAGCTGAGCATAGTTCGGATCGCCGAACTTAGCTTGTAGAAAAAATGGCTTACCAGCCACAATCTCCCCAGCTTGCCGGATCTCCTCACGGGCCGCTCTTGATTCAGACCGAGCTTCTCTTGCTTCTTGTAAAGCCTTTTCAATTTCAGCTGTTCTGGCTTCTTTCTCCTTCTCAAGGAGCTCACAGCGGCTAGCAGCATTTTTTAGCTCGAGCGCCATCATGGATATCTTCTCCTCGTCTCGACGCTGAGCAGCCCGTTCGGCTTCTAACTCAGTCGATGCCTTTTCGGCAGCCGCATTACTACACTGGGCCTGCTCCTTGGCCTGGGCTAGCTCCGCCCGAAGAATTTCAATGGCGGCAGCACCATCTATAGCCAGGTACAGCTTACAGCCTCATGCTTATATCACAAAAATGTACGTACAGAGACTGCTCCAAATACATACCTTGCGACTTGTCAAGACGCATATTGATCAATGCAATGTCATCCCCGGCCACATCAAGCTTCCGCTGTAGTTCGGCAATATCCGCCGTCCGGGAAGTTGCCAGGGGAGAAGCGGGCTATGTTCAAAGGTAATCAGATTAGTCCTCCAAAATTTCTTCTTGATCCTCCGTTCGCCTCCCATGGGAAGCCAACCGGAGTCTCAGGGGCTACTGTCTATACACAGGTGTATTTTCTGAATAAATCACAATTGCACACATTACATCACAAACCTCGAAGCCTTTCAGCAGGCTCGCAAAAGCCTCATTCAATCCGCTCTTCGCGGATAGGACCTTTTTAATCACCGTACCCATCAAGGTGCGAGGTTCCTATGAAACGGACGCCTGCCGCAGCATGTTCGTCAAGATATCCGGTGCCTCTGGGTCTCCGGAGGCAGCCGCAGGAGTACGGTCACCCTTTGAAGGGATCTGTTTATTTGTATCTGGTTGCATCCCGGACTATTTGGGGTCTTCATTGTTGTACCCCAGACCCTGGGCCGCTGAAGTATCACCTTCATGTAACATTCTTGTTATCCCTTGCACCACTTGTTGGTCGGGGGAGACCCTCCGCGATGACACCTCGAGATCGTCTGCCATATTGGACGGAGAGGCCGGTGGGGGCATCTTGCTTTCCATCATCTCCGGGAGAAGGTCCCCCGAGGAAGAGGATTGTTGAAGGGGACTGCACGCTGGGCTGCAAAAAAAAGTATGTTCCAGGCATCAAATGAAAAGAACGAGATATGTTTAAAACAACCTTGTTCACTTACGAATGGGCCGGAGACTTGTCCTCGTCATGAGGCTGCACTTCGACGTCCTCCAGACCCGGGATGCCTCCCAGAGGCATCTTGCCTCGCTTAGGAGCCTGCTTCTCCCAATCTTCGGAGGCGGCCCTCTTCTTCTAGGGACACCCTTTACTTTTGTCTTCAGATGAGGGGATTTTTATTCCCCCAGACACAAAGTCCGAGGTTCCTTGGGAATAGGGTCCATCCTTGGTCCTCCTGTCCTCCGCCTCGTCCTCCTTCTCTGGCACCTGGTATGGTGTTGGGGCCAGCATCCTTGCTAGGACAAGATTCGCTGGACCCTCGAGTAGAGGGGCCGAACACATTATCAGTTCCGCCTTCCTTATCCAGCCCTGGAAGAAGATAGCATGTTCAGTGTCATATTGCTATATGCATGACCACAAAATATCCGAGAGCCGAGTACTTACAGGGGTATCCGGACGATTACAGTTGAGGCCGGCGTCCTCAGCGGTATCCGGCCAATGTTTCCGCTTCCCGAAAAACGACTTCCACATCCCTTCATGTGTGGCGCTGAAGAAGTATTGGAGGGTCTGTGGTCCTTCTGGATCAAACTCCCACATGCGGTGAGGCACGCTAGCAGGGTAGGATTCGGCGGATTAACATCACTTCAATCACACTAACGAGATCGATATCTCTCTCGAGGAGGGTTCGGATGCGGCTTTGTAAAGTCCGCACTTCATCGACCGATCCCCAGTCCAGCCCCTTATTGACCCACGATGCAAGCTGTGACGGTGGGTCGGGACAGAAAGTGGGTGCAGCAACCCACTTAGTACTGCGGGGCTCTATAATGTAAAACCACTCGTGCTGCCAGTAATTGGACATCTTGGTAAAAGAACCTTTTGGCCAAGGAGTGTTGGCGAGTTGGCTGATTGTAGCACCGCCGCACTCCGCCTGTTCCCCACCGACTGTCTTCGGCTTCACACTAAAGGTCTTAAGCCATAAGCCGAAGTGAGGGGGGATTCGAAGGAAGGCCTCGCATGTAATAATAAACGCCGAGACATGGAGAATCGAGTCCGGGGTGAGGTCATGAAAATCCAGTCCGTAATAAAACATTAGCCCCCGGACGAAGGGATGAAGCGCAAACCCCAACCCTCGGAGGAAGTGGGGAATGAACACAACCCTCTCACCGGATCTGGGGGTCGGAATAACTTGTCCTTGAGCAGGAAGCCAGTGGTGGATCTCTGCGGTCAGATATCTGGTTGCTCGAAGCTTTGCAATATCCTCCTCTGTAACGGAGGAAGCCACCCATCGACCTTGGGAGATGGATCCAAACATGATGGGAAGGCTAAAAGCAATGGAGCCGAACCTTGGGTGCTGGAACTCGGGGTTGGGAAGGTTGAGGAAGAGTTTGGCGTAAAAAAGGACGCCCCTTGGTTCCTTTATAAAGGCCTCTAGTATTGAAACGCCTCCTCCTAAAGCCTAAGAACTTGCCTATTCCTAAGGAATCTTTCCCGCAGGACGGTTGGGTTACCCACGCTCGTATTGATGAAAATCCCGCAATAAGGGGGCACGAACCCTGCTTTAACAAGACGTGTCAGTAAAGACCACGCCCCCAAAACGTGGAACAGCGGGGCACAAAACGGTTCGAAATACAGGCCAGGAGGGCGTGACATCATATTATTAAGTTGTCAGCAGATCGGATTCATGAGAGTGCTATAACCTCTACGGCTGTGTGTTGTAGATCCGGACACGTTGGTTTCATCCGAAGACTATTTTTTGGAGTTTGTAAGGAGGAACCCGCCTTGCAATGCCGAAGACAGCACTACGCGCCAGATACCTTGTCATTGAAGCCGGGTTCAGGGGCTACTGAGGGAGTCCTGGACTAAGGGGTCCTCGGGCGTCCGGCCTATTATCCATGGGCCGGACTGATGGGCTGTGAAGACATGAAGGCTGAAGACCGTACCCGTGTCTGGATTGGACTCTCCTTGGCGTGGAAGGCAAGCTTGGTGACCGACTATGAAGATTTCTTCTTATGTAACCGACTCTATGTAAACCCTAGATCCCCTCGGTGCCTATATAAACTGGAGGGGTTAATCCGAAAAGGAGATATTCATTACCATAGTCATACAGGTTAGACTCCTAGGGTTTAGCCATTACGATCTCGTGGTAGATCAACTCTTGTAACACTCATATTCATCAAGATCAACCAAGCAGGAAGTAGAGTATTACCTCCATAGAGAGGGCCCGAACCTGGGTAAACATCGTGTCCCCTGTCTCCTATTACCATTGATCCTAGATGCACAGTTCGGGACCCCCTACCCGAGATCCGCCGGTTTTGACACCGACAATGAGACCAAGGTTATCGAACCAGTAGGAGAACCAAGCAACACTACGTAAATAGCACCTGCACACAAATAACAAATACTTGCAACCCGATGTGTTAAAGGGGTTGTCAATCCCTTTCGGGTAACAGCCACAGAAATTGGCAAACGAACGTGAGAGAGTTGTAATAGTTTGATAGATCGAACGCCAAATAAAATAAATTGCAGCAAGGTATTTTTTATTTTTCATTTAATAGATATAAAAATAAAAGCAAAGGAAAAATAGACTGCCAAGGCAAATATGTTAAAGAAGAGACCTGGGAGGCGTAGTTTTCACTAGTGGCTTCTCTCGAGAAAAATAGCAAACGGTGGGTAAACGAATTACTGTTGGGCAATTGAAGAACTTCAAATAATCATGACGATATCCAGGCAATGATCATTATATAGGTATCACGTCCAATATTAGTAGACCGACTCCTGCCTCCATCTACTACTATTACTCCACACATCGACCGCTATCCAACATGCATCTAGTGTATTAAGTTCATGGAGAAACGGAGTAATGCAATAAGAATGACGACATGATGTAGACAAGATCTATTTATGTAGAAATAGACCCCATCTTGTTATCCTTAATAGCAACGATACATACGTGTTGGTTCCCCTTCTGTCACTGGGATCAAGCACCGTAAGATCGAACCCATCACAAAGCACCTCTTCCCATTGCAACATAAATAGATCAAGTTGGCCAAATAAAACCCAAATATTAGAGAAGAAATACGAGGCTATAATTAATCATGCATATAAGAGATCAAAGAAGAGTCAAATAAATTTCATGGATAAAAAGAGATAGATCTGATCATAAGCTCAAAGTTCATCGGATCCCAACAAACACACCGCAAAAGAATTACATCATATGGATCTCCAAGAGACCATTGTATTGAGAATCAAACGAGAGAGAGGAAGCCATCTAGCTACTAACTACGGACCCGAAGGTCTACAAAAGACTACTCACGCATCATCAGAGAGGCACCAATGGACATGACGAACCCCACCGAGATGGTGTCTAGATTGGATCTGGTGTTTCTGGAACTTGCGGTGGCTGGAATTGATTTCCGTCGACTCCCCTAGGGTTTCTGGAATATTGGGGTATTTATAGAGTAAAGAGGCAGTCCGGGGGGCACCCAAGGTGGGCACAACCCACCAGGGCGCGCCTGAGCCTCCAGGCGCGCCTTGGTGGGTTGTGCTCCCCTTGGAGCACCCCCGGGCGCTTCTCCGGACCATTGGATGTCTTCTGGTCCAAAAAATCCACAAAAAGTTTCCTTGCATTTGGACTCCATTTTATATTGATTACCTGCAATGTAAAAAACATGCAAAAAATATAAACTAACACTTGGCACTATGTCAATAGGTTAGTACCAAAAATTGATATAAAATGACTATAAGATGATTATAAAACACCCAAGAATGATAATATAACAGCATGGAACAATAAAAAATTATAGATATGTTGGAGATGTATCAGCATCCCCGAGCTTAATTCCCGCTCATCCTCGAGTAGGTAAATGATAAAAATAGAATTTTTGATGTGGAATGCTGCCTAACATGTTCATCACAAATTCTTTTCTTTGTAGCATGGACATTTGGACTTTTATATGGTTCAAAGCAATAGTCTAGTTTTGACATGAGACTTAAATACTCAAGCATATCAACAAGCAACCATGTCTTTCAAAATATCAATGCTAAAATAAGTAATCCCTAGCTCATCATGCTCAATCATTGATCCATTCATGAAACACACTCTCATATTAGCTACACCCAATGCTTAAGTGCGATCATAGTGTCCCCTAGTTGGTGCTTTATAAGAGAAGATGGAGACTCAAATTAAAAATAAAAATTGCATAAAGTAAAAGAAAGGCCCTTTGTAGAGGTGCCAAAGCTCAAAGCGAAAAACATAGAGATAAAAACATTTTAGGAGGCATGCTTTTCCTGTCAACGAGAACAATCGAGAAGTTCCCAATACTTTCCATGCTAGATATATCATAGGCGGTTCCCAAATAGAAATTAAAGTGTATTCCTTTTTCCACCATACTTTCACTCTCCATGGCTAGCCGTATCCACGGGTGCTTTCCGTACCAACACTTTACAAGGAATTTATTATTTGACAACATAAAGTAAATTCATCTTTCATTTCGGGACCGGGCATCCCTAATACCTTTGCCTTACTCTCGTGCAATGACAAGGGAATAAACACTCATCGTGAGAATAGCATATCTAGCATGGAAATATATTAGCCACCCCCTACCAATTCATGAGCTGTACGAGCACACAAAATAGAAATTTATTTTGAAAATTAGAGATGGCACATGCAAATTTTCTTAGAACGACAAAGGAATGCCGCATATAGGTATGTATGGTGTACTCGTGTGGCAAAATTGGTTTAAAGGATTTTGGATGCACAAGTAGTGATCATACTTAATCCAAAATGAAGGCTAGCAAAAGATTGATAAGCGACCAACCAAGAAACGAATAATCTCATAAGAAAGCATTAAGCATAATTAACATGGAATAATGCACCACAAGTAGGATGTAATTTCATCGCACAACTATTGACTTTCGTGCTTGCATAGGGAATCACAAACCTTAACACCAATATTCTTACTAAAGAATAATTACTCATCAACATGACTCACATATCACATCATCATATCTCAAAAATATTACAAGGAATCAAGTTTATTTTGTCCAGTGATCTTCATGAAAGTTTTTATTGAATCCTTCTTGGATATCTATCACTTTGGGACTAATTTTCATGTGTTTCTTTTGATAAGCTCAAACAAATATAAGTGAAGATCATGAGCATAATATTTCTTTCTCTCAAATTAATTTAAGTGAAGCAAGAGAGAATTTCTTAAAAAATTACTAACTCTAAAATAAATCTTAGTGAGGCAAGAGAGCATTTCTTCAAAAATACTAAAGCACACCGTGCTCAAAAAGATATAAGTGAAGCACTAGAGCAATTCCATAGCTCATAAAAATCCAAGTGAAGTATAGAGAGCAATTTAACAAGTCAAGGAATAATTTTGGCTCTCTCAAATAGTTGTGTCCAGAAAGAATTCAAGACTTAAAACACAAAGCAAAACAAGTAGAAACTCATATCATACATGATGCTCCAAGCAAAACACATAGTATGTGACGAATAAAAATATAGCTTCAAGTAAAATACCGATGGTTGTTAGAAGAAAGAGGGGATGCCACTTGGGGCATCCCCAAACTTAGTTGATTGCTTCTCTTTAGATAATAGCTTGGGATGCCATGGGCATCCCCAAGCTTATGATCTTCTTACTCCTTATTCCTTCAACCATCGTAACATCACCCAAAACTTGAAAACTTCAATCACACAAAACTCAACAAAACCTTCATGAAATTCGTTAGTATAAGAAAACAAATCACTATTATAAGTATTGTTGCAACCTATTCATATTTTATTCTTGCATTATATCTACTGTATTCCAACTTTCTATGGCAAAAACTCTCCAAAGAAAACCATAGAATCATCAAAACAAGCACACAACGCAAAGAAAACAGAATCTGTCAAAAACAGAACAGATTGTAGCAATCTGGAGATTTAGAATACTTCTGTAACTCCAAAAATTCTAAAACATTAGGACATCCTGAGGAATTTGTATATTAACCTTATGCAAAACGAATTGGTATTTTATCACACTTCTGTCAAAAATGAAAATTATTTTCGTGAGCGTGGAAGTTTCTGTTTTTCAGCAAGATCAAGTCAACTATCACCCAAGAAGATCCTAAAGGCTTTACTTGGCACAAACACTAATTAAACATAAAAACACAATCATAATAGTAGCATAATTATGCAAACACTCAAGAACAGGAAGCAAAAGACAAAAATAAATTTTATTCATTGGGTTGCCTCCCAACAAGCGCTATTGTTTCACGCCCCTAGCTAGGCATAAAGCAAGGATCTAAGTTTTGTCATCCTTGTTCTCCAATTCTTCAATCAAACACTTAGAATTCTTAAAATATTTAGTATGATTTTCAATGACAATACTTCTAGGAACAAATTTAAAGAATTCATTCTTGCCCAAGGGATCTCTTATAACTTCAATAAAATCCGGGTGAATACTAATCATCTTAAGATCCTCTTTACCTTTATTACTAGAAGTTGCACCCTTGTTCTTAGTAACTTGAGTGATCTTGCCAATATTTATGGGAGTTTTCTCAATAGTTTTAGCAGAAGCAAAGGATGTGCTTAGATTACTAAAGATCTCTTCCAGTTTATCAATCCGAGACGGGCTTTGTTCAATTCTTTCATGAATTACGGTCCCCTTTTCTTTTAACAACTTAAAAACTTCTCCCGCTTTTGACCCAATTTCAGTAGCAAAATTATGCATCTTCTTATCCAAGTTTTCAATATGCTCTTCAGTAAGCATTTTATTTTCAATAGCATCTAATCTTTCCATAACATGCTCAAGAGTCAAAGTTGTTTCATTAATCATAAGAGGTGGTGAGCCTACTAAATTTCCCATATCATTAAAAGCATCAAGAGAGGGACACATCAAGAAATTTTCACCGATAATCATATCAAGGACGAATCTATACCAAGTGGTGATGCCCACATAAAAATAGCAAAGAAGAATGGTAGATTGCTTACAGATAGATATATTATGAGCATTGCAAATCCTATACCAAGCATCTTTTAAATTTTCTCCTCTCCTTTGTTTAAAGTTGAGAACCTCGTTCTCGAGAGTGCATGCAAAAGAGGAAGAACTATCCATAACGACAAAAGTAACAAACAAGATTGCACACAAACAGATCCGGCAAGAAAACGGCGAACAAAAAAGAGAGCGAATAAAACGGAATTTTTTTGTGAAGTGGGTGAGAGGAAAATGAGAGGCAAATGGCAAATAATGTAAATTGCAAGGAGATGAGATTTATGAGTAGGAACCTGGTAGATGTTGATGATGTCTCCCCGGCAACGGCGCCAAAAATTCCTTTTGATGTCTGCTAGACTGAGTCGGTATTTTCCCAAAGAGGAAGGGATGATGCAGCACAACGACGGTAGGTATTTCCTCAGTGATGAGACCAAGGTTATCGAACCAGTAGGAGAACCAAGCAACACTATGTAAACAGCACCTTCACACAAATAACAAATACTCGTAACCCCACGTGTTAAAGGGGTTGTCAATCCCTTTCGGGTAACGGCGCCAGAAATTGGCAAACGAACGTGAGAGAGTTGTAATAATTTGATGGATCGAACACCAAATAAAATAAATTGCAGCAAGGTATTTTTGATTTAATAGATCTGAAAATAAAAGCAAAGGAAAAATAGATCGCAAAGGCAACTATATTAAAGAAGAGACCCGGGCCCCGTAGTTTTCACTAGTGGCTTCTCTCGAGAAAAATAGCAAGCGGTGGGTAAACGAATTACTGTTGGGCAATTGATAGAACTTCAAATAATCATGACAATATCTGGACAATGATCATTATATAGGCATCACGTCCAAGATTAGTAGACCGACTCCTGCCTGCATCTACTACTATTACTCCACACATCGACCGCTATCCAGCATGCATCTAGTGTATTAAGTTCATGGAGAAACGGAGTAATGCAATAAGAACGATGACATGATGTAGACAAGATCTATTTATGTAGAAATAGACCCCATCTTGTTATCCTTAATAGCAACGATACATATGCGTCGGTTCCCCTTCTGTCACTGGGATCAAGCACCGTAAGATCGAACCCATCACAAAGCACCTCTTCCCATTGCAAGATAAATAGATCAAGTTGTACAAACAAAACCCAAATATAGAAGAAGAAATACGAGGCTATAATCAATCATGCATATAAGAGATCAAAGAAGACTCAAATAATTTTCAGGGATAAAGAGAGATAGATCTGATCATATACTCAAAGTTCATCAGATCCCAGCGAACACATCACAAAAGAATGACATCATATGGATCTCCAAGAGACCATTGTATTGAGAATCAAAGGAGAGAGAGGAAGCCATCTAGCTACTAACTACAGACCCGAGGGTCTACAAAAGACTACTCACGCATCATCGGAGAGGCACCAATGGACATGATGAACCCCTCGGAGATGGTGTCTAGATTGGATCTGGTGTTTCTAGAACTTGCGGTGGCTGGAATTGATTTTCGTCGACTCCCTTAGGGTTTCTGGAATGTTGAGGTATTTATAGAGTAAAGAGGCGGTCCGGGGGCACCCGAGTGGGCACAACCCACCAGGGCGCGCCTTGGTGGGTTGTGCACCCCTCGGAGCACCCCCAGGTGCTTCTCCGGCCGATAGGATGTCTTCTGGTCCAAAAAAATCCATAAAAAGTTTCACTGTGTTTGGACTCCATTTGATATTGATTACCTACGATGGAAAAAACATGCAAAAAAACAGCAACTGGCACTTGGCACTATGACAATAGGTTAGTACCAAAAAATGATATAAAATGACTATAAAATGATTATAAAACATGCAAGAATGATAATATAACAGCATGGAATAATCAAAAATTATAGATACATTGAAGACGTATCAGCGCCGTTGCAGGGAAACATCATCAAATTCTTACCAGGTTCCTACATACAAATTAGCAATTACTGTCTCTACTTTTTATTTGCCTTTGCCTCTCTTTTTCATCTCCCTCCACTTCTCCAAAAAATTGAAAAGCACATTTTTTTACTCTGCTTGTTTTCTTGTCTTGCTTGAAGTTGCTATCATGTCTGAGTTTGAGAAAGTTGTTGTTGAAAGTGCTAGTGAAGATAGTACTAGTGAGTCTCTTGAGAAAAAACCTAAATTATTCAATTTTAACAATAATCCTCTCGAGAACGAAGTTCCTCATAATGAAACTCCCACAGTCTTTAAAACTAGACTTATCATGTGGGTAGCGGGGATATTGTTGGGGAGAATATTATTCAATAGTTCTTTAATTGCACGGGAGTCATACCATTAATTAAAGGATCTTTTCTTGATAAGAAAAATTCTATGTGGATGCCATTTCTATGCTTGTGGTTAAATTAGAGAGAAACTTCTTGCATGTTCATCCCTCCTTACAAAAGATATTCTTTTAACTTCCCAATATTCAAAATCCTAAGGATAAAAAGATTGCCACTATTATCCTTATGCATGAAGTTGACTATATAATTTGAGAAGCCAGGGGTATCTTTGCCTTTTATAAAATAGATTATGAGCATCCTCCAATAGAAGATATCCTTCATGATAAGGACACCATACGTAGGTTGGAGTCTAATTATTATTTTGCTTATGGTGAAAATATTAGAAAGAAAGTTCCTTATGGTGAATTAATCAAAACTTTGTACCATAATACTTGTGATAAATTTGAATGGATCACTAAGGGAATTGATGAAGGATTTAGTGAAGGGTGGTTTCAAATCACAACTAGAGATCCTATTGATGATGAAATACATGTTTTATATGAGCATCTCTATGGTGATCATTTGGAGTTTTAATTAATGAGCATTAAAATTACCAAAAAATGTCCCTTCAATTATTTATGTTCTCCTACTAGAAAAGTAGATCATGAGAATAGAGAATTAATGTGAAAGGTTTTTGAATATTTTGTTAGAAAGGATTTGGAAACGAAAGATGACAATACTTGAAAGTATGCATTACGCATAGTTAGGGGCGTAAAACAATAGCACTTGTTGGGAGGCAACCAAATAGTTATCTTAAATTTTTGCTTTTATTCAAGGGGGATAATCGGTGTAGATCACTAAATATGAAATGCATGGTTTAATTATATTGATGTCATAATATGAAAGGATATTGGTTCATGATCATTGGTAAGTAGAAATATTTGTATTAAAGCTTGTTATTAACTTCTCGTCTAAGTGTTGGTCATGGCATGGCGGGGAGGTTTGAGCATTTTTATGTCTGGTTGAAATCCTTGAGTGTTGTGATAATCGGTGGTGCACAATGGTTAACTCCTACCAATCTCCTCCCTAGGGGCATGCAAGTAGTAATTTTCTTTGAGGACTAATGGGCTTTCACAATAAGTATATGAGTTCTTTATGACTAATGTTAATCTGTGGATTATACACACTCCTACCTTTCCGCAATTTGCTAGCCTCTTTGGTACCATGCATTGCCCTTTCTCACCTCGAGAGTTCGTGCAAACTTCGTCGGTGCATCCAAACCCAGTGATATGATATGCTCTATCACACATAAGCCTCCTTATATCTTCCTCAAAACAGCAACCATACCTACCTATTATGGCATTTCCATAGCCATTCCGAGATATACTGCCATGCAACTATCACCGTTCCATTTTCATGACTTGTGTGTTCATTGTCATTTTGCTTTGCATAATAATATAGAGCTGACATGATATTTGTGGCATAACCACCATTCACCATTGTTATTCATGTTACGCTAGATCATTGCACATCCTGGTACACTACCAGATGCATTCATATGGAGTCATATTGTTTCAGTTATCGAGTTGCAAGTAAATAAAAGTGTGATGATCATCATTATTAGAGCATTGTCCAAGTGAGGAAAGGATGATGGAGACTATTATTCCCCCATAAGTCGGGATGAGACTCCGGACGAAAAAAGAAAAGAAAAAGAAGAGCCCAACAAAAAATGAGAGAAAAAGAGAGAAGGGGCAATGTTACTATCCTTTTTTACCACACTTGTGCTTCAGAGTAGCACCATGTTCTTCATATAGAGAGTCTTCTGAGTTATCATTTTCATATACTAGTGGGAAGTTTTCATTATAGAACTTGGCTTGTATATTTCGATGATGGGCTTCCTCAAATACCTGAGGTCTTCACGAGCAAGAAAGTTGGATGCACACCCACTTATTTTCCATTGAGCTTTCATACACTTATAGCTCTTAGTGCATCCGTTGCATGGCAATCTCTTCTCCTGGCATTAATATCGATTTATGAGCCTCTCCACTGCCCGTTGATCCGCCGAGTTGATGCGAGACTTTCTTCCTTTTTGACTTCTCCATTGACCTCTATCACCACATTCTATTCCACCTATAGTGCTATATCCATGGCCCACGCTCATGTATTGTGTGGCGTTGAAAATGCTGAAGCGCATTAGAAGTACGATCAAATTGCCTGGTTTGACACCGGGGTGCTCATGATTTATATTTATGCGGTGAAGGCAGAGTCATGGCATGCTAACATGATCAAATGAGTTGGGATAAGTCATACGTCTCCAACGTATCTACATTTTTTTATTGTTCCATGTTGTTATATTACCATTCTTGGATGTTTTACAATCATTTTATAGCAACTTTATATCATTTTCTGGGACTAACCTATTGACATACTGCCCCGTGCCAGTTGGTATTTGTTGCTTGTTTTTACTTAGCAGGATATCAGTACCAAGCAGAGTCCAAATGCAGTGAAACTTTTTGGAGATTTTTTTGGACTAGAAGACAACTTGGAAGCCAAGGAAGCACCATAGGGGAGGCCCGTGGGGCCCACAAGACACTAGGGCACGCCGGGAGGCCCAGGCATGCCCTGATGGGTTGTGGGGCCCATGAGGGTCTCCTCCACCGCCTCTCAGCTCTATAAATACCCAAATATTCCAGAAACTCTACGGGAGTCGACGAAACACAATTCTAGCCACCACAAGTTCTAGAACCACGAGATCCAATCTAGAGCCCTATTTTGGCACTCCGCTGGAGGGAACACAATCGCGGTGGGGTTCATCATGCTCATTGGTGCTCCTCTGATGATGCGTGAGTAGTTCACCATAGACCTACGGGTCCGTAGGCAGTAGCTAGATGGCTTCTTCTCTCTTTTTGATTCTCAATACAATGTTCTCCTCGTTGTTCTTGGAGATCTATTTGATGTAATGACTTTTTGCGGTGTGTTTGTTGGGATCCGATGAAGTTCAAGTTTATGATCAGATCTATATCCACGAATATTATTTGAGTTTTCTTTGATCTCTTATATGCATGATTATTTATAGCCTAGTATTTCTTCTCCGAATCTTTGGTTTAGTTAGGCCGACTAGATCGATTTCTCTTGCAATGGGAAGAGGTGATGGGTTCGATCTTGCGGTGTCCTCACCCAATGACAGAAGGGGTAGCAAGGCACGTTTGTATCTTTGATATTAAGGATAAAAAGATAGGGTGTATTCCTACATGAATAGATCTTGTCTACATCATGTCATCATTCTTATTGCATTAATCTGTTTCTCCATGAACTTAATACACTAGATGCATGCTGGATAGCGGTCGATGTGTGCAATAATAGTAGTAGATGCAGAATCGTTTTGGTCTACTAATCTTGGATGTGATGCCTATATACATGATCGTTGCCTTGGATATCGTCATAATTATTTGATATTCTATCAATTGCCCAACAGTAATTTGTTTACCCACGGTATGCTATTTTCTCGAGAGAAGCCACTAGTGAAATTTATGGCCCACGGGTCTATATTTTATCATATTGTTTTCAGATCTATATTTCCAAAAACCCAAAAATACCTTGCTGCACTTTTTCTTTACTTATTTTATTTTGTGCTCTTGCTAGATCTATTTATCCAATCTCATATAATTTAATCTATCTTTTTACCATGGAGGGATTGACAACCCCTCTTACGCGTCGGGTTGCAAGTATTTGTTCTTTTTGTGCAGGTACCGTTTACGTAGTGTTGCTTAGTTCTCCTACTAGATTGATAACCTTGGTTTCATAATTGAGGGAAATACCTATCATAGTTGTACTGCATCATCCCTTCCTCTTTGGGGAAATACTGACACAGTTTCAAGCCGCATCAAAAGGAATTTCTGGCGCCATTGCCGGGGAGACATCATCAACATCTATCAGGTTCCTAATCACAAACCTCATCTCCTTGCAATTTACATTATTTGCCATTTGCCTCTCATTTTCATCTCCCCAACTTCACAAAAAAATGCCTTTTATTTGCCTTCTTTTTGTTTGCCTTTTTCTTGCTTGATCTCTTCTTTGCTTGTGTTGCCATGTGCCTTCTATTTGCTTGCATCTTCGCTTGCTAAAAATCTATTGATATGGATCCTCATCCACTTGCTAATAATTTTAAAAGATCCAATCATGATGAACCAATTGCTAGTGAATTGAGTTCACTAGATTATCTCTATGAAGTTTTGCTTGAGATTCGTGAATCTAGAAATTGTGATGAAGTGTTAAAAGAAGAAATTTATAAAGTGATTAACAATAGCTCCTAGAAATAAAATCACAATTTCAATGATGTTATGATAAATTCTATTAATGTCAATTGTGATAATAATATGCAAAACCCCAATCTTGGGGATGCTGATTTTTCTATGTCCACTACTTGTTGCAATGATCATGATTGGGGTGATAATGATTCTTATGATCTTAAAAATTTATTTGAGCCTCATTATGAATATGTTTGCAATAATATTGAAAGTGGGTTTGGAAGAGTGTCAACTCTAGGTAATAATGATCCCACTACTTTGGAGAATAATCAATCTTATGAAATTTTTGATAAAAGTGGGCTTGGATAGGTCATGACTTTATTTGATGATAATCCCACTATTTTGGAAGAGTGTCAACTTTGCATGCATGTGGATTATGACGAGAATATTTTATGTAGTTATATTATTGAATTTGATTATGATCCTACATGTAATTATTATGAGAGAGGAAAATATGGTTGTAGAAATTCTCATGTTACTAAATTACCTCTCGTTATGTTGAGATTGTCAATGTTTTATTCCTCTCTTTTGCATATGCTAGAAATTACTTGTCTTGATAATTTGTTTGCTTATAAAATGCCTATGCATAGGAAGTATGTTAGACTTAAATGTGTTTGTCACATGTTTACGATGCTCTCTTTGTGTTACAATTATTATCTTTCATGTGAGCATCAATAAAATCTTATGCCTTGCTAAGGGCATAAAACAATAGCACTTGTTGGGAGGCAACCCAATGAATAAAATTTATTTTTCTCTTTTCCCTTCTGTTCTTGAGTGTTTGAACAATTATGCTATTGTCATGATTGTTTTTCATGTTTTAATTAGTGTTTGTGCCAAGTAAAGCCTTTGGGATCATGTTGGTGAAGGAAATATGCCCTAGAGCAATAATAAAGTTGTTATTTATATTTCCTTATATCATGATAAATTTTTATTAGTCATGCTAGAATTGTATTAACCGGAAACTTGATACATGTGTGGATACATAGACAAAACACAGTGTCCCTAGTAAGCCTCTACTAGACTAGCTCGATAATCAGAGATGGTTAAGTTTCTTAGCCATAGACATGTGTTGTCATTTGATCAACGGGATCACATCATTAGGAGAATGATGTGATGGACAAGACCCATCCGTTAGCTTAGCATGTTGATCGTTCCATTTTATTGCTATTGCTTTCTTCATGTCAAATACATATTCTTTCGACTATGAGATTATGCAACTCACGGATACCGGAGGAATACCATGTGTGCTATCAAACGTCAGAATGTAACTGGGTGATTATAAAGATGCTCTACAGGTATCTCCGAAGGTGTTTGTTGGGTTGGCATAGATCGAGATTAGGATTTGTCACTCCGAGTATCAGAGAGGTATCTCTGGGCCCTCTCGGTAATGCACATCATAATAAGCCTTGCAAGCAATGTGACTAATGAGTTAGTTGTAGGATGATGTATTACGGAATGAGTAAAGAGACTTGCCAGTAACGATATTAAACTAGGTATGAAGATACCGACGATCAAATCTCGGGCAAGTTACATACCGATGACAAAGGTAATAACGTATGTTGTCATTACGGTACGACCGATAAAGATCTTCGTAGAATATATGGGAACCAATATGAGCATCTAGATTCCGCTGTTGTTTATTGACCGGAGAGGTGTCTCGGTCATGTCTACATAGTTCTCGAACCCGTAGGGTCCTCACGCTTAATGCTCAATGACGATTTTGTATTATATGAGTTATGTGATTTGGTGACTGAATGTTGTTCGGAGTCCTAGATGAGATCATGTACATGACGAGGAGTCTCAAAATGGTCGAGAGGTAAAGATTCATATATAGGACGATAGTATTCGGACATCGGAAGTGTTTCGGGGGTACCAGGTATGTATCGGGTCACCGGAAGGGGTTCCGAGTAACCCCCGACAAACTATATGGGCCTAATGGGCCAAGAGAGATGTCGGTGTCAAAACCGGCGGATCTCGGGTAGTGGGTCCCGAACTGTGCGTCTAGGCCGGATGGTAACAGGAGGCAGGGAACACGATGTTTTACCCAGGTTCGGGCCCTCTTGATGGAGGTAAAACCCTACGTCCTGCTTGATTAATATTGATAATATGGGTAGTACAAGAGTAGATCTACCACGAGATCAAGGAGGCTAAACCCTAGAAGCTAGCCTACGGTATGATTGTTGTATATGGAGTTGATTGCCTACGGACTACAACCCTCCGGTTTATATAGACACCGGATAGGGTTAGGGTTACACAGAGTCGGTTACAATGGTAGGAGATCTTGAATATCCGCATCGCCAATCTTGCCTTCCACGCCAAGGAAAGTCCCATCCGGACACGGGACGAAGTCTTCATTCTTGTATCTTCATAGTCCAGGAGTCCGGCTGAAGGTATAGTCCGGCTACCCGAACACCCCCTAATCCAGGACTCCCTCAGTAGCCCCTGAACCAGGCTTCAATGACGACGAGTCCGGCGCGCAAATTGTCTTCGGCATTGCAAGGCGGGTTCCTCCTCCAAGTCCTTCGTAGAAGATTGTAAACACCAAGAGTAGTGTCCGGCTCTGCAAAATAAGTTTCCACATATTGCCATAGAGAGAATAATATTGACACAAATCAAATCTGCCGACGTATTCCGCAGTGCGTCATCACACTACGGCCAAGTCCTTTACTCGAATCGTTTTTACTTTTCCACCTCAGCATGTTTTGCGAGGCGGTTCCCTTGGCACGTCTTGTCAAAGCAGAGATCGTGTACCCCTTTTACGGGATTCTCATCAACACGGACGTGGGTAACCCAACCGCGCCATTTGTCACGGCGCTTGGGAGACAAGCGAGTTTTACTAGGCTGGTGGGGACGCACAACCGCATCCGCCCATATAAGGGGATAAGGATCCACCTTTTTACCTATGCCTTCTTCCTCCTTTGCCTATCCATCTCCTGCGCACTCGAGCTCCAACGCCCAAGCCCGCACTTCCCACCTCAACCTTCTCCAGCAATGTCTGGAGCGGGAGGCAAGTGGATGGTCTCCTCCTTCACGGAGGGCCATGTCAAAAAGCTAAGGAAGGCCGGATACTTGTCCAAAGACATCGCGCACCGGCTTCCCGAGGAGGGGCAGCTTCTTCGCACCCCAAGGCCCCATGAGAGGGTAGTATTCCTCCCCCACTTCCTCCGCGGACTGGGTTTTCCACTCCAGCCATTTGTCCGGGGGCTCATGTTCTATTACGGCCTGGATTTCCACGATCTGACCCCGAACTTCATCCTCAACATCTCGGCGTTTATCGTCGTGTGCGAGGCTTTCCTCCGCGTCCGCCCTCATTTCGGCCTCTGGCTCAAGACCTTCAACGTCAAGCCCAAGGTGGTGCGCGGCAACCAGGCGGAGTGCGGAGGCGCCATGGCGGGCAAGGTGGCCAACGTCCTATGATTCAAGGGCTCTTTTGTGGAGACCCTAAAGGGGTGGCAATCCGGGTGGTTTTACATCACCGAGCCACGCGATCCGAAATGGACCGCACCCCCCGAGTTCCGATCCGGACCCCCCACGCGGCTTATGTCCCGAAAAGAGACGGGCCTGTCGTGGGGTGACGAAAAAGAGGTGACCGGATTGCAAACATGCATCCAGTCCCTGGTGAACAAGCCAATCCGTCTTGTTAATGTAATCCAGGTTATGCTCGTCCGCCGGATCCTCCCGTGCCAACAACGGGATTTTAATCTATGGGAGTTCGACCCGGCGCAGCACCAAACCCTTAGCAGGCTCTTCGACACGACGTACGAAGATGCCTGGAAGGTGCTATTCAAGGGCGCCGAGGCTCCCGCATCCGCTTCCGGGGACCGCGGATACAGCTCGCAGCGTCACGCTAGCGAGGTAAGCTATCTTCACCTTTTACAGGATGTTAAGCTTTCTTCATAGTTTGACTCTATGCGGGATCTAAACTCTCTTACCTTTGACAGGTTTGGCGGGCGATATTCGGACCGATTAATTGTCCGGCTCCGCTGCCCGAAGACCCAGCCCCAGCTCTACTAGCGAAGCTGCTGGTTCCGGCGCCTTATGTGGTGCCGGAGAAGAAGGCCAAGAAGAAGAAGACCACAGGGACTCGAAAGAGTGCCCGCAACGTGGTGGTGTCGGACTCATCATCTGACGAGTCCGAGACGCCCTCCTCCCACGAAAACGAGGAGGAGGAAGAAGAAAACTCTCCCTCCCCCAGCGGAGGGAGGAGAGAAGAGGAAGGCTGCCCCAACGGGGGAGGCCGAGGGGTCTAGGAAAAGGAAGACCCCTCCGCCGGACTACGCCCCCAACACCGAAGAGGGCAAAGAGGAGTGGCCAAACAGGGCCAAGCGTCCGGCGAAATCGTAAGTTCGGATATCAGAATAACTCATGATGTTCCTTTGTTGCACAACTTTCCCTAATGTCGAATGTAATTATGCAGTCCGCCCCGAGCCGAATTCGACGAATCGTCGGGCAGCTCCCTGGACTCATCGGACGTGAACTCAGTTCCGCCCGCTGTCTCCCCCCGCACTGCAGACGACGCCGAAGTGGCATCGCGACAAGCTCCGGGGCAGGAGGAGGTGGTCCCGGAGGAGCCGCAAGGCAACCTCCCAGACTCCAGGAGTGAAGGGGATAAGCCCCCCAGGGATCCAAGTCCGGCTTTGTGCCGGACACCGCGTCGGAATCTTCCACAGTTCCGGACCACGGTAGGCGAACTCCTTCCAAGAGGAGCAAGCCTTCTGAGCCGGCGGCCTCCGTCCAACCGGAGGTGCCGGACAATCTGCTGGAGGTGCTTGACGGCGCCTCCATCGACGAGGGGCACCGTACTATTATGAGTACGGTGATCCAGAAGGTTCAGTCCGCCAAGAGCGGACTGACTGAAGCTTGCGCTAGCCTTCTAACAGGCTTCAAGGTAAGTAAAAATATGTAAAAAATATTATCGCATAGACAGTAGCCCCTGATGCTCTGTTTGGCGTTGGGAAAGAAAAGCCGAATAGAGGATCTATTAAGTTTCGCAGGAGTCTAACAAAAAGAGTCAATATGCGTATGCAGGCTTCGCTATTAAATTTCGCAGGAGTCTAACAAAAACAGTCAGTGCGGCGGTGGGTGTCCTGAAGCAGGACCTCGAGCGGACCGAGCAAGAGCTCGGCCTTGCCAAGCGGCAGCTCGAGGAGAAAGAAGGTAAGAAATACCTTACAGAAAAAATGCCTATAGGAAGGCGCAATTGCAAAAAATGACAGGAGTATACTGCTTATTGTAGGGGCCACAACTGAGGTGGCGACCCTCAAGCAGGCGCTGTCCGAGGCCGAGAAGAAAGCGGCCACGGAGCGCGCCGAGCGGGAGAAATTTGAGGCGCAGGTCGGCGAGGTGTGGCAAGAGCTTCAGGTTCTCATGCAAAAACATGAGAGTTTGGAGCTCGACTCGAAGACGCGAGCGTCCGAGCTTGCTGTGGCCCGTAAAACTGCCAAATCTGCCAAGGCCGAAGCCCAGAAGGCCCTCCAGGAATTGGATGTGGTGAAAAAGATATCGGCGGGTAAGGCATTCTATATGCAAAGCAGACATATAAAAGTAAACTACTTGTTACTTACCCGAATCCGGAGCTCTCCAGGGGCATTCGCAGATCTTCCCCGCAGCATATCCGATGCCGCCGCATTCTATCGAGCCGAGGAAGGCAGCTCGACGGAGAAGGTGTTCTGGTCTCAGTACGCTGAGGCCGGACACCCTGTGCCCTTGAGCGACCAGCTGAAGCAGCTGGTCGAGCTCCACAAGGCGGACGAACAGGCCCTGAAGGGCTTCATAGTTCGGCTGTGGCCTAGAGAGGCCCTGCCTGGGAGCTACTTCGGATTGGTGCGGCGGCTGGTGGAGGCTTGTCCAAGGCTCGAGGTCATCAAGCGCTCCGTCTGCATCGAAGGTGCGCGTAGGGCCCTTGCCCGTGCAAAGGTGCATTGGGGTAAGCTGGACGGTGAGAAGCTTGTGAAGGACGGGCCGCCGGCGGGGAAGGAGCATCGCAAGCCCGAGAACTACTACAAGGATGTTCTTGCAGGTGCCCGCCTTGTGGCGGATGAATGTACCAAGGATGTGATATTTGAATGAACTCGCTCGTGTTTATCCTGTGCGCTGAAAACTTGTTCATATGCACTAAGCAATGCTTATTGAATTTAAAATATTACTTTCTGTGCGGCCGTTTATAAGAAATTGAGAGATGACCAGTCGTCGGCTTCTACCCCCGTGCCACTAGTGCTAGGGTGTTCGGGATAAACCTGAGTGCTCTTTTTCCCATAGTTGGGTCCTTTGAGGGAGGCGCTCAGCACAACGAACCAGGCAATCAGATTATAATGCTTGAACACTCTCACTTAGCCATAGAACTCTATAATTTTAAATTTCGGCGAAGCCCCTAGTTCGGAAGACCGAGTTCGGGGCGCTATCCACGCCTTGGCCGAACAAAGCCAGCTCCTCGCTCGAAGCGGCATAAGCCTTTAGGGACTCGAAAAACCTCTCGAACAGCGATCGGTCTCTCGCCACATCATGACTGTCAGTTTTAGCTTTCTCCACTGAGGTGCTTAACCCAGCTGAACCGGGGCACAATCGCAGTGGTTCTCCTAGTGCTACCTTAGCCGATAGAGCGGAACGTAAGGCACCAAAACATAGGAGCCGGGCAAACCCAACTATTGACCCAAATCATGATTCGGAGCCGATGCATATAGTGCTATAAGTTCGGGGTGCCGCACTTGTGAAAGTGTACGGACTTCTCACACCATTATGAGGGGTACTGAAGCCCCTGGCGTGTTTGCCATACCATGGTGTACGGATGCAATCATGTCATTTAATAAACATATATGTGAAAAGAGGATAATGCAAAAAATAGACAAAAAGCTATGCATTATTTATAGAGAGGCTATTTATCAAAGCCGAACGATACAAATAGTGCGGTAAGCAAAAGGTATTGGACTATTCAGTATGTCCTAACCAGGGGCAGGCCGCGGAATTGTATTTAAAACAGGTATACCGCTCGTAACAGAGACCACCTGGGAGTTCCATAATGCGGCATGGCTTGTCTGCCTCCCTGGATCTTGCATCGTTTGTGCGGCAGTCGAATTGCCGAACAGGTCATCCGAAGTATGGAGTCCTGAAAGTAAGAAAAAATAAAAAAAAGAATCCGGCAGCCCCTAGTACGTTTTAAGCCGTATTTTGGGCGTGCCATTATTGTGCCCCTTCCCCTGTGCCCATGGTATTTCAAGGGCATAGTTATGTACGCGAGGTACTGGTTTCGCTATGTCGCGAAAGCTGGGGTTGGGGCCGTATTGCTACACTTGCTCAGAGTGTGCCAGGCGGTCCTGCTGTGGGTTACTCCGGGCGCGCTTGGCAGTGTTTGGCTTTTTAATGGCCGGACTGGAGAATTGCCTGAGAAGGCTACTTTGTACCTCCGCTGCAAGAGCCGCCGTATGCTCCTCCGTACGGAGGGAGCATTCGGTGTTTCTGTTGACCGTAATTACTCCTCGAGGGCCTAGCATCTTGGGCTTGAGATATGCGTAGTGCGGCACCACATTGAACTTTGCAAATGCGGTTCGTCCGAGGAGGGCGTGATAGCCACTGCGAAACGGGACTATATCGAAGATTAACTCTTCGCTTCGGAAATTGTTCGGGGATCCGAAGATCACGTCAACTGTTACTGAGCCTGTACAGTTGGCTTCTACACCTGGTATAACGCCTTTAAAGGTCGTTCTTGTGGGCTTAATCCTTGAGGGATCTATGCCTATTTTCCGCACTGTATCCTGATAAAGCAGGTTCAGGCTACTGCCGCCGTCCATGAGGACTCTTGTGAGATGAAATCCGTCGATGATTGGGTCGAGAACCAATGCAGCGAAACCGCCATGATGGATGCTAGTGGAATGGTCCCTTCGATCAAAAGTGATAGGGCAGGAGGACCATGGGTTGAACTTTGGGGCGACTGGCTCTATCGTGTATACGTCCCGTAGCGCACGCTTCCGCTCCCGCTTGGGAATGTGGGTTGCGTATATCATGTCCACCATCCGCACTTATGGGGGAAAGCCCTTCTGTCCATTGTTGTTCGGCGGCTTGGGCTCCTCGTCGTCGCTGTGCAGCCCCTTGTCTCTGTTTTCGGCCCTTAACTTGCCTGCCTTCTTGAACATCCAACAATCCCTGTTAGTGTGATTGGCTGGCCTTTCGGGGGTGCCATGTATCTGGCACAAGCGATCGAGTATTCGGTCCAAACTGGACGGGCCCTGAGTATTCTTTTTGAATGGCTTTTTCCGCTGACCGGATTTATAGCCTTTGGATCCGGCATTGACTGCCGTATCTTCATTGCTATCGCTGTTAACGCGGCGTTTTTGCTTATTCCGATGTGTCCTGCCACTTTTGTCCTTGGTATCCGAATTACCAGGGTTCTTTGATAAGTTGTTACTGCGAGCTAGCCAGCTGTCTTCTCCCGCGCAAAAGCGGGTCATGAGTGTCGTGAGGGCTGCCATGGATTTCGGCTTTTCCTGTCCCAGGTGCCGGGCAAGCCACTCGTCGCGGATGTTATGCTTGAAGGCTGCTAGGGCCTCTGCGTCCGGACAGTCGACTATCTGGTTTTTCTTTGTTAGGAACCGTGTCCAGAATTGTCTGGCCGATTCCTCTGGCTGCTGAATTATGTGGCTTAAGTCGTCGGCATCCGGCGGTCGTACGTAAGTGCCCTGGAAGTTGTTGAGGAATGCGGCTTCCAGGTCCTCCCAGGAACTGATTGAGTCTGCTGGCAAGCTGTTAAGACAATGCCGGGCCGGTCCTTTAAGTTTGAGCGGGAGGTATTTGATGGCGTGTAGATCATCGCTGCGTGCCATGTGGATGTGAAGGAGATAATCCTCGATCCATACCGCCGGATCTGTTGTGCCATCGTATGATTCGATGTTTACGGGTTTGAAACCCTCTGGGATTTTATGATCCATTACTTCATTCATGAAGCATAGCGGGTGTGCAGCGCCTCTGTACTGGGCTATATCACGACGCAGCTCGGAAGAGCTATGTCTGTTGTGTTCGGCCCGGCTGGATTTGTTGTATCCGGAGTGAAGATCATTGTCACATGTCGTAGGGCGCCTGCGCGATCCGTAGATCGATCTTGTTTGTCTTGCCTTATCCTCCAGTATGTCTCGCAGGTCGGGCGCATTTTCCCGTGCCTTAGTTGAGCGGCGTCAGGGCATGGCTTGAGTGGAGGGCCGAGAGGCCTCTCTGTCGCGGCCGTGAGGTGGCCGGTCTGCCATGTCATGCGCTGGTGATGTAGGTGCTTCCTCCTCTGATCGGGGTAGCGGCATGCGCTTCGGGTAACTCTTGGAGGGGCGTTCGAGTTCATACTCTTCGGCCGCAAGGACTTCAGTCCATCTGTCAGCTAGCAAATCTTGGGCAGCTCTAAGCTGTTGCTGCTTTTTCTTGAGGCTGCTTGCCGTGGCTAAAAGCCTGTGTTTAAAACGCTCTTGTTCGGCGGGGTCTGATGGTATGACGAATTCGTTATCATCGAGGCTTGCCTCGTCTTCGGAGGGAGGCGTATAGTTATCATCCTCGACCTCTCGGTCTGCCGCTCTCTCATGAGGGCTGGCTTCTCCATCTTCCTGTGCCGAATCTTGCTGAGGTGGGTGTTCTTCAGCGCTATCTGGGGTAGTATTATCTCCCATGCCGGAATCACCGTTTTTGCTTTGGCGGGATTTAGAGCGGCGCCGCTGACGCCGGCGCTTTGGCTGTTTCTTGGGGGCGTCATCCCCCACTGTTCCATCGCCATCTCCATCTTTTGGAGTATCCACCATATGTATGTCATATGACGAGGTGGCCTTCCAGCGCCCTACAGGTGCTGGTTCCTGTTCGTCTCCTACATCGTCGTCCATGCCGTTGATGTCTTCGGAGCTGAAGTCAAGCATGTCGGTTAGATCATCAACAGTGACTACAAAGTGGGTGGTGGGTGGGCTTTGAATTTCCTCATCGTCCGTATCCCACCCTCGCTGACCGTGGTCCGGCCAGGCCTCCTTATAAAGAGAGAGACTTAAGAGAATTCAGGATGTCGCCAAAAGGCGAATGCTGAAAGATGTCTGCGGCGGTGAACTCCATTATCGGCGCCCAATCGGATTTGATTGGCAGGGGCGCGGGGGGTTCGGAGTCTGGGGAGGAGTCCGGATCCTCGGAGTCACGGGTTTTGCAGAGTGCGGGGCTAGCGTTCGGCTCGATCGCTTTCGGGATCGCAGCCCCTGAGGTGACGTCCAACCGTTCATCCTCGATTGGCGCAATAGGCTCCGAGTTAGGGGTCGGAACCGATGCGTGTGCGGCCTCCAGGACACTGTCCGGGGGCAGAGCTAGATCATGCCCCTCGAGATAGTGCGGCGCGCTTGGCCGTGGCTCGAGCCCGTCGAAGATCAAGTCTCCGCGGATGTCAGCCGTGTAGTTTAAGCTTCCAAACTTGACTTGATGGCCAGGGGCGTAGCTTTCGATCTGCTCCAGGTGGCCGAGCGAATTGGCCCGCAGAGCGAAGCCGCCGAAGACGAAGATCTGTCCGGGGAGAAAAGTCTCACCCTGGACCGTATCGTTGTTGATGATCAAAGGAGCCATCGGGCCTAAAGGCGATGACACAGAGGAACCCTCAATGAAAGCACCAATGTCGGTGTCAAAACCGGCGGATCTCGGGTAGTGGGTCCCGAACTGTGCGTCTAGGCCGGATGGTAACAGGAGGCAGGGAACACGATGTTTTACCCAGGTTCGGGCCCTCTTGATGGAGGTAAAACCCTACGTCCTGCTTGATTAATATTGATAATATGGGTAGTACAAGAGTAGATCTACAACGAGATCAAGGAGGCTAAACCCTAGAAGCTAGCCTACGGTATGATTGTTGTATATGGAGTTGATTGCCTACGGACTACAACCCTCCGGTTTATATAGACACCGGATAGGGTTAGGGTTACACAGAGTCGGTTACAATGGTAGGAGATCTTGAATATCCGCATCGCCAAGCTTGCCTTCCACGCCAAGGAAAGTCCCATCCGAACACGGGACGAAGTCTTCAATCTTGTATCTTCATAGTCCAGGAGTCCGGCTGAAGGTATAGTCCGGCTACCCGAACACCCCCTAATCTAGGACTCCCTCAGGGACATACCAGCCCCTAAGGGGCTGGTGCGCCCCCTATAGGCCGAATAGGAGGAGAAGGAATGGAAGGGAAGGGAGAAGGAAAGGGGAGGATTCGGCCTCCCCCTTTCCTCCCCCTCTCTCTCTTTCCTTCCCCCTCCGACACTTATGGAAGGGGAGGCTGACTTGTGGGAGGTACCCAAGTAGGATTACTCCTACTTGGGGTGCCCCTTGCTGCCCCTCTCCCTCTCCCACCTTTATATATGTGGGGGGGCACCGCTAGAACACACAACATTGATTCTTAGCCGTGTGCGGCACTCCCCTCCACAGTTTATGCCACCGGTCATATCGTCGTAGTGCTTAGGCGAAGCCCTGCGCAGATGACTTCACCATCACTGTTACCACACCATCGTGCTGACAAAACTCCGCCTCGACACTTTGCTGGATCAAGAGTTCAAGGGACGTCATCGAGATGAACGTGTGCAGAACTCGGACGTGTCGTACGTTCGGTGCTTGATCAGTCAGAACGAGAAGAAGTTCGACTACATCAACCGCGTTGTCAAACGCTTCTGCTTTCGGTCTACGAGGGTACGTGGACACACTCCCCCTATCATTGCTATGCATCTCCTAGATAGATCTTGCATGAGCGTAGGAATTTTTTTTGAAATTGCATGCTACATTCCCCAACAGTGGCATCCGAGCCAGGTCTATGCGTAGATGATATGCATGAGTAGAACACAAAGTGTTGTGGGCGGTGATCGTCATACTACTTATGACCAATGTCTTATTTTGATTCGGCGGTATTGTTGGATGAAGCAGCCCGAACCAACCTTACACGACCACGTTCATGAGACCGGTTCCACCGACAGACATGCAACTAGTTTGCATAAAGGTGGCTAGCGGGTGTCTGTTTCTCTAACTTTAGTTAAATCGAATTTGACTGCAGCCAGTCCTTGTTTAAGGTTAAAACAACAAACTTAATAAATCACCGTTGTGGTTTTGATGCATAGGTAAGAACGGTTCTTGCTAGAAGCCCGTAGCAGTCACGTAAAACTTGCAACAACAAAGTAGAGGACGTCTAACTTGTTTTTGCAGGGCATGTTCTGATGTCATATGGTCAAGACATGATGTGATATACGTTATTGTATAAAATGATCATGTTTTGTAGAAGTTATCGGCAACTGGCAGGAGCCTTATGGTTGTCTCTATTGTATGAAATGCAAACGCCATGTAATTGCTTTACTTTATCACTATGCATTAGCGATAGTTGCAGAAGCAATAGTTGGCAAGACGACCACGACGCTATGATGGAGATCAAGGTGTCAAGCCGGTGACGATGGAGATCATGATGGTGCTTTGGAGATGGAGATCAAAGGCACAAGATGATGATGGCCATATCATGTCTCATTTTTTGATTGCATGTGATGTTTATCTTTATGCATCTTATTTTTCTTATACGGAGGTAGCATTATAAGATGATCCCTTAATTAAATTTCAAGGTATAAGTGTTCTCCCCGAGTATGCACTGTTGCGACAATTCGTCGTGCTGAGACACCACTGATACGTCTCCAATGTATCTATAATTTTCGATTATTCCATGCTATTATATTATCTTTTTTGGATGTTTTATATGCATTAATATGCTATTTTATATGATTTTTGGATCTAACCTATTATCCTAGAGCCTAGTGCCAGTTTTTGTTTTTTTCCTTGTTTTAGAGTTTCACAGAAAAGGAATACCAAACGGAGTCCAAACGGAATAAAACTTTCGCGATGATTTTTCTTGTACCAAAAGACACCAAGGAGACTTGGAGTGCAAGTCAGAAGAGCCACGACGCGGCCACAAGGGTGGAGGGCGCGCCCCAACCTTGTGGGCCCCATGGTGACTCCCTGGCCCGGATCTTCCTCCTATATATACACATATACCCCAAAAACTTCCGGGGGAGCCACGAAACCACTTTTCCTCCGCCGCAACCTTCTGCACCCATGAGATCCCATCTTGGGACCTTTTCCGGCATCCTGCCAATGGGGGATTCGATCACGGAGGGCTTCTACATCAACACCATTGCTCTCCGATGAAGCATGAGTAGTTTACTTCAGACCTACAGGTCCATAGCTAGTAGCTAGATGGCTTCTTCTCTCTCTTTGATTCTCAATACAAAGTACTCCTCAATGTTCTTGGAGATCTATTCGATGTAATACTCTTTTGTGGTGTGTTTGCCGAGATCCGATGAATTGTGGATTTATGATCAGATTATCTATGAATATTATTTGAATCTCCTCTGAATTCTTTTATGCATGATTTGATATCTTTGCAAGTCTCTTCAAACTATCGATTTGGTTTGGCCAACTAGATTGGTTTTTCTTACAATGTGAGAAGTGCTTAGCTTTGGGTTCAATCTTGCGGTGCTCGATCCTAGTGACAGAAGGGGAACCGATACGTATTGTATTGTTGCCATCGAGGATAAAAAGATGGGGTTTTCATCATATTGCTTGATTTAATTCCTCTACATCATGTCATCTTTGCTTAAGGTGTTACTCCGTTCTTTACGAACTTAATACTCTAGATGCATGCTGGATAGCGGTCGATGTGTGGAGTAATAGTAGTAGATGCAGAATCGTTTCGGTCTACTTGACATGAACGTGATGCCTATATTCATGATCATTGCCTTAGATATCGTCATAACTTTGCGCTTTTCTATCAATTACTCGGCAGTAATTTGTTCACCCACCGTAATATTTTCTATCTTGAGAGAAGCCTCTACTGAAACCTATGACCCCCGGGTCTATTTTCCATCATATAAGTTTCAGATCTACAATTCTAGTTTCCTATTTACTTTCCTTGCAATCTTTTACTTTCGGTTCCATAAACCAAAAATACCAAAAATATTACTTTACTATTTATCCATCTCTATCAGATCTCACGTTGCAAATAACCATGAAGGGATTGAAAACCCCTTTATCGCGTTGGGTGCAAGGTTGGTGTTTGTTTGTGCAGGTATTCGGTGGCTTGCGCGTTGTCTCCTACTGGATCGATACCTTGGTTCTCAAAACTGAGGGAAATACTTACGCTACTTTGCTGCATCACCCTTTCCTCTTCAAGGGAAAAAACAATGCAAGCTCAAGAGGTAGCAAGAAGGATTTCTGGCGCCGTTGCCGGGGAGATCTACGCCAAGCCAAGACATACCAAGTACCCACCATAAACTTCATAAACTCTCATACCTCGCATTACATTATTCGCCATTTGCCTCTCGTTTTCCTTTCCCCCACCTCTAAAACGATTTTCAAAAAAGATTCGCCTTTTCTTTGCCCCTCTCCCGTTCGTCTTCCTCGTTTGTTTTTTGTGTGCTCGTGTGTTGGATTGCTTGCTTTGTCACGATGGCTCAAGATAATACCAAGTTGCGTGACTTTTCCAATACCAACAACAATGATTTTATTAGTACTCCGATTGCTCCCGATGCTAATGCGGAATCTTGTGAAATTAATACTGCTTCGCTGAATCTTGTTATGAAAGATCAATTTTCCGGCCTTCCCAATGAAGATGCCGCATCCCATCTTAATAATTTCATTGATTTGTGTGATATGCAAAAGAAAAAAGATGTGGATAAGGGACTAGATAGTTGAGAGTGGGATTTGCTCCTCTGATGATGGAGAGATATTCTCAGGGCCCTCCCGGTGTGACGGCATCCATCATCGCCTGGCCAGACACAAGTTACTATGTCACAAGAATGCCAGAACATCTCAACGAGAAAGAAGAACAAAATTGTAAACGAGGAGAACGGTATAGTAAGCATGTGTATGACTCAAGAGGATACCGATATATATCACCTTGGGTTTTGTAAAGTATTATGAAGAAAATGGAATAGCACATGATAACCAAAGGTTCATTGGAATGTTATTCGTGTCACTCATAGGGATCGATATGGATGTCCACCGTTCTGCTATGGTTCATTGAACGAAAGAGGTTTTGTTCATGTCTATGTTCTACCAAACCTATAGGGTCACAAGCTTAAGGTAATCACGATTTTCTGAGTGTTAGTAGGACAGGAGTAATGAGGAAATATTTATGAAATAGTTTCATTACTATTCGAAATAGTTTTGAGAGGAACCGGAAGCGTTTTGGGATTTACGGGGTAATACCAATATATTATATATAGGTGGAAATAGTTTCCAGTTGATGTTAAATTAATTTTAAAAGGCTCTAAATATGATTAGGAGGACTTTATATTTATTTAAATATCAACAGGCCTTAAAAGGCCAAGAGGTGGAAAGCTACTTTGGCCACTCTGGCCCAAATAGAGGTGGCGCCCCTTCCCCGGTTATGGAAGGAAGGTGAGGCCGAGTTGGAGGGGGGTCCCT
>NC_041390.1:199459036-199576038 GCF_002162155.2 Triticum dicoccoides | reverse complement strand
CCCCCTTTGTGTGGCGCCTCCTCCATCCCTCCCTCCAATCTATATATACTAGAGGTTTTGGCACTTCTTTGATACACAAGTTTTGGAGCCTTCTCTAGTTCTCTAGTTCTAGTTCTAGTTGATCCTAGTTGATTTAATTAGAGCTAGAGCTAGATCTTCTAATCCTCATAATTAGACTCCTAGTGTAGTTCTAATCTCCTCCCTCCAATTCTCCAATGACGATTAGCTCTGGACAGTGAAGCGCTGCCCGATCGTGAAGACTGTATGCTTGCAATCTATGGAGAGGTCGTGCTTTCAGTCTTCCGTTCGAGGGACTGTTCATGGACGGTCTGAGGGATCACTCATCGACGGATCGAGGGGCTTCAAGTATGATCTACGGCGCCGGATTTTTATTATTATTATTATTAAGAGATGGCATGTAATTTTTCATTTATTAAGGGATGCCATTTTTAAGAGATGACTTTTTTATAATTAAGAGATATAATATTTTTAGCATGGCATTTTTCTTGTTTTTTTGTTGACATGGAAACTCATATTATAGGACCACAACATGTTTAAATACATTTTTATCTATTTTTTGTGTGTTCAAAAAGGATCGGTGATTGGGCGTGGAGGCCTAGAAAAGCATGCACCTCCAAACGATCGTTGGGAGGCGTCTTCCCTAGCGAACCAAAACGTTCACTTGTGGGTGCTCCCTCGGCGATCGATTCGTTCGCCCCGACCTTTCCCTATGGGGAGCGTAAGCTAGATATTACGATCTTAATTCTTTGTCTCAGACCTTGATTGGGATAGAGAGTTGTCGTTCTAACTTGATTACTTCTTCGAGATTCCATCATATGTTATCCCCTTGGACTCGATGGTTGCTTACTTTCCCCAATGATCCTTAGTCAGGATTCCTTTTGTCCGTTCAACTGATGAGGGTATAATTCTGTCGCCTGTGTTTTCTATATAAATTTGTCGCATCCAACACATGTTGGGTTTGGACGGACAACCTCTGTCGACCACTTCAATTATGTCCCTGAGTTTTTTATGTTCGAGGAGCGAACTCGGCAATGGTTTACTTCCAATATTCTCAGGATGTCAATAATTCCGCAACACATTAACCAAGGCAACTCATAATACTGAGTGTTGATCTTGTGGTGGGACTGGGCTCCACATAAATCGTTTGAGTGTCTTCTCCATATCAAAGAATTTTGAGTTCATGTATTTGACTAGCTATGGTAAGAGGGTGCCCTAGGATCCATCAATTTGGATCCATAATTGAAGATGACTGGTCGCTCCTCGGACCAACTCAAGAACTTGACCCACCAAGTGTCCATGTTCCAGGGGAGCAACTAACCTTGTCCTACTATGTTGAACAACAAGGGAGACAAGGGCTCCTTCTGCCTCAGAGACTTGTAGGTTCTCAAGTCAATGACTACATCATGTTTAACCGTGCAAGGAGTCGAATATGCAGAAGGCGCATCTATAATCTTCAATTGACACATTTGTAATTAATTTCTTGTAGCTGAAGCACAATTGGCATGCTCTAAATGACAACACCTAACGAAAAACGCTCAATTAGATGCACAGTTCAGACGTCCTATCGTGTCGTCGTTTTCTTGGCTTGAAGTCTAATCTCCTAAATAATGATCTTGGATGACTCCTCTGATAGCTCCAAGATGGCCATCACTTGATGTGCGCCCATTCAAATTGTATAAGGGCGTGTACCTTTCAATAACGAACACCAAGCTCACAAAAGACAACCGCTCTTCGTATAGAATTCTGATTTCTGAACGAAGACTACTTCCACTCCACGTGTTCTGAGAACCAATCATTTCCCAATATCTTTCTGATTTCCTTCTGGTTGCGTGTCCACATTAAACTCGAATATTTTGTTCGAAATTAGAGAAGGTGGAGAAGAAGGCCGGAGCGGAGCAACGTGGGGTGGCGTCGGTGGCCGGAGGACGAAGGTGAGGGTGAGGAAGCGGGGGCAGAGTAGGAATGTGGGATCCGTTGCAGGCAGCAGCCTTAGATAAATTTGCACGTTCTAAAAGTGCCTTTTACTTGACCATTACTAATACCCAACTCTTCCTTCAGACCTTCGTCACCCGCTTAAACCACTTGCGACCAGGACGTTGATGAGTGCGTCCACAATGGCGCCAACACAGCAGGCACTCGCCGGTGCAGCGACGTCACAGCCGCCGCACTTCGTCTTGGTCCCTCTCGCCGCCCACGGCCATCTCATCCCGATGGTCGACCTCGCGCGCCTCCTCGCGTCCCGCGGCGCGCGCGTGAGCCTGCTCACCACGCCCCTGAATGCCAGGCGGCTGCGCGACGGCGGCGTCGCCGACAAGGCCGCTCGCGCGAAGCTCCTGCTGGAGGTCGTCGAGCTCCCGTACTCGCCGGCCGACTACGGCCTACCACCGGACTGCCAGAACGCCGACATGATCGCCGACAACGCGCAGATGCTCCCCTTCTTTCTCGCACTGCGCGAGCTTGCCGGCCCGTTCGAGGCCTACGTGCGCGCGCTGGTGCCGCGCCCGAGCTGCATCATCTCCGACTGGTGTAACTCGTGGACAGCCGACGTCGCCACTTGCCTCGGCATCCCGCGGCTGTTCTTCCAGGGGCCATCGTGCTTCTTCTCGCTCTGTGACCTCAACGCCGCCGCGCACGGGCTGCACGAGCGGATAGCCGCGGCCGAAGACCGGGAGCCGCACGTCGTGCCCAGCATGTCGGTGTCCGTAAAGGTGGGCAACGGCAGGCCCCACGGCTTCTTCACCTCACCGGGGTGCAAGGAGCTGCGTCACGACGCCGTCGCGGCCATGCGTACGTCCCACGGTGTGGTGATCAACACCTTCCTGGACCTCGAGGAGAAGTCCGTGGCATGCTACGAGGCTGCTCTCGGCAAGCCCGTGTGGACGCTCGGCCCGTTCTGCCTGCACAACCGTGACGGCGAGGACAGGACGTCGCGCGGTGGCAACAAGAGCGGCGTCAGCGAGAGGGCGATCGTCGCGTGGCTGGACAAGCAAGCGCCGGAGTCCGTCGTATATGTCAGCTTCGGCAGCGTTGCACGGAAGCTCCCCAAGCAGCAGTTCGAGATCGGCCACGGCCTGGAGCACTGCGGCAGGCCTTTTCTCTGGGTCGTGAAGGAGTCCGAGCTGGCCTCGCCGGAGGCTCGTATGTGGCTAGAGGCCCTGGAGGCGCGCACGTCCGGGCGGGGTCTTGTGGTGCGCGGCTGGGCACCGCAGCTCGCCGCCCTGTCGCACCGCTCCGTGGGGGGGTTCGTCACGCACTGTGGCTGGAACTCGGTGCTGGAGTCTATCGCGCACGGCGTGCCCGTCTTGACGTGGCCGCACTTTGCCGACCAGTTCCTGAACGAGCAGCTGGCTGTGGACGTGCTCGGGGTCGGCCTCCGGATCGGCGTCACGGCGCCCGTGATGATCCTGAACGACGACGCGGCCGCGCCGGTGCTGCGTGGCGACATCGCGCGCGCGGTGTCAGAGCTCATGCAGGGTGGAGAGGAGGCCGAGGAGAGGAGGAGGAAGGCCAAGGAGTACGGCGCGAAAGCTCGGAAGGCCATGGAGAAAGGAGGCGATTCGTACGAAACGCTTACGCAGCTCATCGAAAGCTTCCGGCACGTGGAGGCAAAGAACATGAACATTGCAGCGGCGTGACCGCGTGAATATTGCACAATTGTACGTAGTTCCTTGAATGCACTGCATCGATGTGCAAGGATTTTCGGGCGTAATCATGTCGCTCGATGTATGTTTGTTCGTGTGAATGAAGCGTGACAGCTCTTGCTTTCTTTTTCTCAAGGATACACGATGGAGAGATGTTTCAGAATCATCCATAGAAAAAGAGTCAAGACGGCTGATAAAACGGCAAACGATGGATAGAACCACGTTACACCAGCACAAGACTGCAACGTCACCACTGTCTTGCCCAATGAACCGAACCTAGGGTTTTCGCCGCTGCATAGGTAGGAAATGGACTAGACCGAGACATTGCCTCCAAGGAGGAGACGTCGCCCATAGGCATCGCCATTGTCCATACTAGTACCCGCGAGGCAGAAATTTCTTCTTGGCCAAGTCCAAACACCCTCGAAGACAGCAAAAGCGACACAAAACTGGAGTAGAGGAGGAAAAGTGCCTTCTCAGACCATTGATTAGGAAGGAGATCCATATCTCCCCGCCGACAAGGAGGGGAGCACCGACAAGGCTTAGCGAGGAGCAGCACCAGAGGCACCGCCTCAGCACGTCGCCACCGGTCGCCAGCTCCCTATTCTCAATCCGATGACACAACAAGAAAGCGTTGCCTCGAGATCCAGGCGCCATCATGATTGACGAATATATTGATGCATTTGTAAAAATGCTCGCGCATTTGAAAAAGGTCCATGGGTTTGAAAAATGTTCCCAGATTTTGAAAGAAATGGGTCATGGATTTAAAAAAAATCACATATTTCAAAAATAATTGTGAATTTTTAAAAAGTTCACACATTTGAAAAATGCTGTCAATTTGAAAAAAATCAAAAAAGGAGAAAAACCTAAATTGAATAAAAAATAAATTTGAAAAACACGAATTTGAGAAAAGTGTTCATGATTTAAAATAATCATGAATCTGAAAAATATTAAAAATTCGGAAAATAAGTAAATTTCAAAAAGTTTACAAATTCGGAAAAAATTCACGAAAAGAGAAAAAATAAAAAATAATAATGGAAAAAATGGAAAAGGAAGAAGAAGAAGAAGAAACAAAAGAACGACAGACCCAAAAATAAAACAAGGGAAAAACAAAACCGAAAGAAAAAAAAACAAAGCCCAGAAAAACCAGGAGGAAAGACAATATGGGCCAGCAGTCAACTTGACACCTAGCGCGTACAAGGGATGTGCGCCGCGAACCAACAAGCCTATATTTGATGGTTGAATTTCGAAGCTCGCAATCTAGCGAAACACATTTTAAATTTAGGGGTTGGCATCCATGTTTAGTTTGCGCACCCCGATAATATCCTTTACGTTCGTTTGTGTAGACATTGGCTCAAGTTAAATAAAACTTCGCGAGATTGTCTTAAAAATATAAGCCTATATTTGACGCTGGATATGCCAAATAAAAGTTGGCTTTCTATTTTTGGCGCCATATGTCTCATATTACGCAAATCATAGGGACGTCTCGTCTGAAGGCGAGCGCCAAATGGGTCAGCCAAGGTGTGTGGGAGGGCACAACCTCGTTTATTTGTTCTTTTTTCACGTTTTTTGTTCTTTATTTTTCCTTTTTTCGCCTTTGTTTATACCTCTAAATATGTTAAAATAAATATATTACAAAAAACACTTTACATAAAATATTGGAAACAAATGCTAACCAAGTGTTTTAAAAATATTAAATATGTATAAGGAAAACGTTTCTAATGTATAAGAAAAACTTATACAAAAAATATATGATGTATATGAAATTTTTTGATCATGTATTTAAAAAAATGTAACCATGCATTTGAAAAAAAAAATCAAAACAAATATTTGGAAATGTTAAACAAGCATTTGGAAAATGTTAAATGTGTATAGAAATATTTTTGACCATGTATTAAAAAACTTAAACAAATACATGAATTGTTTGAATCAATCATTAGAAAAAAATGTTAGATGTGTATAAAAGAATATTGACGTTGTATTCAAATAAATGTAATATTTTATTTAAAATATTAATCAAGCATTGAAAAAAATATTAAATATGCATAGAAAAATGTTGGCCATATATTCAAAAGATGCTAATCTTGTATCTGAAAAATATTTTAAAAAGCTTATGAACAAAATGTGTATTGAAAAAATGATGACCATGTAATTGAAAAATGTTCAACTTGTATGTGTGCTAAAAGTATATTGCACAAACGTGTGTGTGTGTGTGTGTGTGTGTGTGTATATATATATATACCAAAAGTGTAAAATGTGTATGATAAAAAATAGAAATGACAATAAAAGTTTTCAAAAAATTTAATTTTGTATTTTAAAATATTATAAATGTGTATGGTATATATGAAAAATGTTGAATGTGTACTGAAAACATAGTTAACATGTGTTGAACAACATAAAAACCAATGAAAATCGACAAAAAACAAAGAAAAACATAGAAATCCAATAAAAACCAAAAAGGTGAAAAACGAGAAACAAGCAAACAAAGCCGAAGAAAAAAGAAAGAAAATAAAAAACTTATGAAAAGTAAACCGGCAAAGAAACAAAGAAAACCAGAGAGCAACAAAGAAAAAGGAAAAAATCAAGTGAAAACAGAGAAAGGAAAAAAACAGTGGAAAAAAATGAAAAGTGGAAAAACCAGCGCTTTCGCCTCAAGTTGGTTGCGTCTCCTACTTTACCACGAACCGGATAGTGCCTCAATGACTAGTGGTGCTACTCGGAACCGAGGGGACCTAAGTTCGATCCTTGGCTGCTCCTTTTTTTTCTCCCTATTTTTATTGTTGTAAGTATGTGCTAAATGGGCCGGCCTGTTTCTGCAGACGCTTCAGGCAATGGCTTCTTCTATCTCACGTTCTTTTTTGAAATCACTAGTTAAGAGTATTCGTTATAAAGATCACTCCCACCTCTCTAGGATATGACAAGTGGCACATTGTATATGCGTCACTTATCGCAACCTAAGTTCGATCCTTGGCTGCTCCTTTTTTTTCTGTCTATTTTTATTGTTGTAAGTGTGTGCTAAATGGGCCGGCCTGTTTCTGCAGACGCTTCAGGCAATGGCTTCTTCCATCTCACGTTCTTTTTTGAAATCACTAGTTAAGAGTATTAGTTATAAAGATCATTCTCACCTTCCCAGGATATGACAAGTGGCACGATGTATATGCGTCACTTGTCGCAGGCTAAGAGTTTTCCCTTTTTTTTCATAAATTCGTTTATTAAAAACGTTTTACCTCTTAAATTGTGCGTCCAAATCTCGAACCGTTTTTTCCGTTAGATTCCTCGCGTCAAGATCTTCAAAACTAGATTCCATGTTAATACATTTTGACGAATTTTTTTTCACCAAAAAAAGACAAAAAAACCGAATCGGGAGCACGGATTTTTCCCTTTTTGAAAGAGCCACGCCCGTGCCTCGCGCGAAAGGACAACCGTGCCTCTCGCGGAGGGAAAAAATAGAAAATGTGTTTTTTTCGTTTCCGAGAGCCACGGACGTGACTCTCGTGAGAGCACAACCGTGCTTCTCGCGGAAGCAAAAAGTGCCTCTCGCCGAAAAAAAACCAGAAATATTGTTTTTTTCTTTTCCAAAAGGCACAACCATGACTCTCGCGAAAGCACAACCGTGTCTCTCGTGGAAGCAAAACCATGCTTCTCGCGGAAGGAAAAAAACAGAAAACATATTTTTTTTTTGTTTCCGAGAGGCACAGCCGTGACTCTCGCGAAAGCAGAACCGTAACTCTCACGGAAGCAAAACCATGCCTCTCGCGGAAGGAAAAAAATAGAAAACAAGTTTTTTTTCGTTTATGAAAGGCACGGTCGTGACTCTCGCGAAAGCACAACCATACCTCCCGCGGAAGCAAAACCGTGCCTCTCGCGGAAGAAAAAACAATAGAAAACGCATTTTTTTGTTTCTGAAAGGCACGACCGTGACTCTCGCGAAAGCAGAACCGTACCTCTCGCGAAAGGAAAAAAAACAGAGAACGCATTTTTTTCGTTTTCGAAAGGCACGGCCGTGACTCTCGGGAAAGCACAACCGTGCATTTTGCGGAAGCAAAACCGCGACTCTCGTGAAAGGGGAAAGAAAAAAGAAAACGCGTTATTTTTGTGCAACAAAAATAATTTGGCCCCGAAACCTAAGGAAGACCGTGGAAAAACGAAACGTACAAAAAACCGTTTAAAATGCTGAAAACGTGTGCAGAAAAATAAAAAATAAATAAAATCCGGAGGGAGCGCCCAGAGCACGATATGTGGCAGGCGGTGAGAGCACGCCAAGTGGCGCTGATCGTTGCAAGGCTCCCGAAGAAGCGCTCATTAATTAGTTGCTCTTGTTCTTTTTTCTCTTTCCTTTTGAACCATATGAAAAGATGGGCTTGCTCTCATATTGTTTGTGCTTTTCCCTCCTACTTAAACATTAGTCCTCTACTAAAAAAAACTTAAAAGTTAGTTCCAGAGAAAACAAGCCATGGTCCATTCCGTTCGGCCTTATTGTGTGCATGGGCATCCAGATTTTGCGCCAGCTGCCTCAGAAAAAAAAAAACCAACGCATAGGTTTTGTGCTGGTCTTCTTCCATCTCGCCTTCTTTTCTCTCTTTTCTTTTGAACTAGTAAGTTTGCACGTGCAACGCACGTCTTGCTCCTTTCAAAGGTTAGCTTTGAATAGCACCTGCACAAGTAAACCACAACAAGCGTGAATTCAAAGATCTAATTGAAGACACTCGCCATGCTTGAAGATAAACTTAGACACCATATTTGGCTCGCTATCATTATGTAAGTTGGGCAACAATGAGAAGTTTTTCAAAGGAAAATCAATGGTGGACATGCGGTCCGATACAGCTCATAGAACTATTACAAGGAAAAAATGTAAATGAATAAACAATCGGTATAAGGAATGCGGCCACAAATAAAGAGCATATAATGGTGAAGAAAATTAAACATGATGTATTGGACAACAATGCCCAACCATGTTATGAATTTTGTAGAGTATCTTCCAAAAAAATATGAGGAAGAGTAACTTCAAATTTGATTGTGAGATATCCTCCATTCCAAGTTGATAATATGTAAAATACATCTGGAAGGGAATATAGAAACGAAGTAATAAAATTTGCTATTGCTCTAGTCCAACAAATTTACTTGTACAACATTGGTGAAATGTCTTCACCAAGATTATATTCTCTACACCCCTTCATCCATATTCGTTACTGAAAAGGCATTTAGGTTGCTCATTCGTTAACACACAACATGGGAGATCGATAATACTTTCACAGTAAACACATTTCGTAAGCATGTCTCGTGTTGCAATATATTTGTTGTACTTATTGTCAATGTAAGAAAATAACAACAAAAAACAGCCAAGATTATGCTCATATATGACATGGTACCTTACTTTGCAACTTAGTTTTATTAGCTAGCAATCTGAAACTATGGATATATACTAATTGAAATAAGATGTGTCTTGTAAAAGCAATCCAAGTACTTGGCTGTGTGCATCATATGATGCAGAGCCCGAGCCCGGGTTGTCCCCTTAAAAAAAATCCAAGTACCTATTTAGACATTTTTGACTTTAACCAGCAAAAAGGGTACCTAATCCCTGAAAAAATAAGTGAAATGTTTTGTCAGCATATTCAAATCACATACAATGAGTGCGTCTGATTAAATAAGCCAACTGTTTCCACCGGAAAAGATTTGAATTCTCCTTATTGTTGTATAGAAAATGCATGGGTACAGATCATCAAGGTGTAAGCATGCAAGGAATGATCTTGCCAGCTCAAATATGGGTGAAGACAATAACTCAAGATATCGAAGGGTTGTGCTCAATATCCAAGTATTAGAGAATTAATGTGAGACCTGCTCTACAAAAGACGTCGTTGGTAGTTAAACGTTGATAGTAAGTACAAAGCAATTCCTGTAGCCAATTATTTCATAGTAAACGCTGGCTGAATTATAGTTGTGAACACTCATGCATCACAGTCACAACACCAAGAGTAACCTATAAGATAGCAGGGATATCACTAATTTTTAACAACAAATGCGTACAAGGAAAATAATCTAAATTTTTACATTAAAGTGGCAATAATATCGGAGACTTTTAATTTTCAGTAGAACTGGTAGCAATCACACATTGAAATATTCTTACAAAAGCGCACATAGATGAAGTACTCCAGAGATAACAATTGGCCAACATGTAGAACAAAATACATCAGAAAACTGAAGTGAGAAAGAGAGGTGACATTCAGATTCCTTGCCATCACCGTGTCGTTGTAAGCATGCACAACCACCATGTTGTGGAGCAAATTCTGATAAGAATGATGGGTGGTGCAAAATAAGAACAAATGGAGAAAAGCAGTATTCTCTCATATTGAACAAAAATCAAAACTCGCATATTGATGCATCATGAACCCGGGCGTTTGAATCACTTGTTGTGCTGTAATGACAAATAGGATGCCTATGTCGCCCGGAAGAAAGCACAACTCCTCCTCGTGTTGCCGCCGGTGGCTCGCGTCCTGTCGTGGCTGCTACTTCTCGTACATGAGTTCTGGCTCCGGGCGAGAGCACATGTGTCTTGCCAGCATACGCGGGTGGCTCTATCACCTAGCTGTATGTGAGCTCTTCATGTGCCTCCCATGGCGCACGCGCCTCCGCGGGACAGGCCCAAGGCACGCGTGTTGCCAGCGAGCCAATCGGTGCGTACTTCTGATCTCTTCGACACTGAGACCACGGCGTGTCTTTTCATGGGAGCGTTCGTCCCTTGATCCTTGGGGACATGCGCCGCCGGCGCCGGACAGGGCCGGGCCGCGTGCGTGTTGCCGGTCGAGCGCACCGCCAGCTTGGGTGTGTCCTCTTCTTTGCATGCCCTGTTCTCCCTCCCTCCCGCGTTGCTTTGGATTCCTGAACGACAGGCTCCTCACGCATCCGGGCTCCCGGCGGCGGCATCTCGCTTACATGGGTGGGCTTGCATGCTCTTGGGGGTTTCTCTCTATTGGATGGAGGTTTCGTACGTGAATTGATTAGATTGAGAGGTGAGCGCTAATTAAGGGAGAGAGGTTAACTGGTGGTAGTTCAGATTGCATGCGTCTCGTGATTGTAGGAGGTGCCGATGCGGGATGTGGGGACGTGGGGTGGTTTCATCGGTGGAGTATGGTCAGTCACTGAAAATTGCCAAGTCCACACCATAGAGCCATTTGGATCAACGATGACCGTTAGATTGAGATTTGTGGGACAAATCATGTGGTGTTGATTGCGTCGTGGGTTGTTGTGGGGCTAATTGTGGGGTGCACGTAAAAATTTCTTATTTGATTGTTTAGTACTCCTTCGGTTCCCAAATATTTGTCTTTCTAGAGATTTTAACAAGTGACTATATACGGAGCAAAATGAGTGAATCTACACTCTAAAATATGTCTACATGCACCGTATGTTGTGTCCATTTGAAATGCATAGAAAGACAAATATTTGAAAACATAGGGAGTAGTAGTGGAGATTGTATGCATAGATGAGCTTGCTCTCATACTGTTTGTGTTTTTCCTTCCATCTACTTAAACATTAGTACCCGAAAAAACCAACGCAACGCCTCATTATGTGCATGGCCATCCTGATTTTGCGCCAGCTGCCAGGCCTGTGTAACTGTACAGGTAAGGGAGGGAGGTCCTAGTCGGCGCCTTAAGCGCCCGCGAAGCCAACCGGCGCTCACAGGAAAACCTTAGTAGGCCGGCCCATAAACACGTACTGCAATACTGTAGCACGAAAATACCACAAAAAATGGCATCGTGGGGAATCGAACACAGGCCGCAACTATCCTCCAATAGACTGGCTACCACTAAAACACCAGGCTACTAGTGACTAAATGCAGCGCGCACTCTTTAAGAACTACTCTGGCTGCGCTATTTGAATTAGAACAAGTTTACTAATTTGAGGAAAAAAGTTCACCAATTGACCGGGCTGACCAGTTGACCATTGAATGTTCAAAAAATATGTGTATCTTTTCTGAAAATCAGGAATTAAAAAAATCGTTCATAGGTTAAAAAAAGCTTAACGAATTTAAAACAAAAAACTCATAAAAATAGAAAAAGTTCATCAATCTTCAAAACTAGTTCATCGATTTTGAAAAAAGTTCACTCGATTTGAAAAAAGTTCATCCGATTTGAAAAAGTTCATCGATTTGAGAAAAAAGTTCATCGATTTTGAGAAAAAGTTCATCGAATTTGAAAAAAAGTTCATCCAATTTGGGAAAAGTCAACGATTTTGAAAAAAGTTCATCAAAATTGGAAAAAAGTTCATCAGATTTGAAGAAAGTTCATCAATTTTCAAAAAAGTTTATAGATTTTCAAAAAAGCTCACCGAATTTTAAAAGTAGTTCATCGATTTGGGAAAAAGTTCATAAATTTGAAAAAAGTTCATCGAATTTCAAAAGAAATCATAAATTTAAAAGAAAAGTTTCAGGTATTCACAAACAATTGGACGAACCAGGATGAAAAAAACAGAAAACAGAAAAGGAAAAAAAGGAAAACGAAAAATGGAAAAAGAAAAAAAGAAAAGGGAAACGGGAAACGGGAGAAGATATATTAAAATAAAGGGAAAGTTTCCTTTAAACAGATCCCACTCCGGTGGGGCAGTGATTGTTCTACCGGAACTTGGTCTAAGGGTCGCGGGTTCGATTCAGCACCAGCGCTCTTTCTTTTTGCAGATTTAAGACACAAAGAAGAAACCCCTAGATGGGCCGGCCCATCGCGGGAGCGCTGCAGGCGCCCGTTTGCGAAAACACTACTAACGGGCGCCTGCAGCGCCAAATAGGAAATGCCGGTAAGGGAACACCTATTCGATGCTTCAAAAAAAAATAGGAACACCTATTCGAACTTTGTGGAGGGACTATCTTTTTTCAAGTACAACGAGCGGGTTCGAACGAGCAGTTCTAGCTATTAGTTTTTTGCTGTTTTTTCTATCGGTTTTCAGCCATACTTCCATTTTCATTTGAAAAATGAAATGTTTATTTATTTAGAAAAATATGAAATTTTAATTTTGAGACGTTTTTAAAGCCGAACATTATTAAAATTTCTAAACAATCTTTTAAACTCTGAACAATTTTTTGAAAACATGAACTTTTTTAAATCTGGAATATTTTTTCAAAATGCAAAAATATTGGAAAAACTAACGCCCACACGTATGGCATCTTGCACATCGTTCACACACCTTCATTACCACTCATTTTGCCACATGTGAACAGATGACAACAGCATGAATCTTTTTGTTTTCGGCTTAAAAATATTTTATCTCCTAATTAAAAATCAAATTAAAAATCCGTTTTCACCATTAAATCCGACTCGATGAGATCTTCGAAACTAGGCCCCATGTTGATATGTTTCGACGAATTTTGTTTTTGCCTAAAAGTTCCCATGATGTTTACACTGTAGTTGCCATAGTGCTTAAACTAAATTGCCATGTAGCACTTTTAGTTTGTAGAGCATGTCAATTTTAGTATTTTGATGATGACAATTACATTACTTTGACCATGGTAATTATTTTTTATATGAACCATGGCAATTTTAAGTGCAAGTGTCATGGCAATTTTAGTTTATGGTTCATGACAAGTCTAGTTTCTTAATTTCACGTTTTATAATATGTCAAAAATTACTTTTAAATGCAGAAGAAAATAACTGAAACATATCATGGCAACTTTAGTGTAAACACCAAGGCAATTCATGTGCAATGGACATGGCAACTTTTAACCAAAAACAATTGTTCAAAATATATTGATATGAGATCTAGTTTCAAAATATATTGTCGCGTGGGATTTAATGGTGAAAACGAATCTTCAATCAGATTTTTCATTTAAGATATAAAACATTTTAAAACTAAAAATCGAAAAAGATTTCCACATGTATGCATGCGGTGACGTGGCGCAGTCTGTGTGTTATAGGGCGTGTAGGTGGGTTTGGCTCCCACCACACGTATGGACGTTAGCGTTGTCCAAAGTTTGTGAACAATTTTTGCGACCTGAATTTTTTTGAGAGAATACCTTTTGGAAAATGTGTATTTTTGAAATTATGAAGAAAAAACCGCAAACATTTTTTGAACTACCGAACATTTTTTTAATTTGTGATTTTTTGGAATCCGTTTTTCTTGGAAAACTTGAACAAATTTTGAAATTGAATACATAATTTGGAAAATGTTACATTTTTACAAAGTATTAACAAATTTTAAAAACTTGAATATTATTTGAAATCCTAGTCATTTTGTTGAACTTTTGTGAACATCTCTTGGAAAATGTGAACAAACTGTTAAAATTTATTCTTGCTCTGAACATCATGAAACTATTCAAATTAAAAAGTTATTCAGGGGTGATTACAAAATTCTTTAACTATTGCGAAAAATACTCCATTGCAAAGTATGTTCGTGATATGTATTTTGTTCCTCAGAATAACCATTTAGTCTTTGTGAAAACAAAAAATATTGTTGTTTACAAAAAAGACACGGCATTGCCTAAAAAGAAGGCAAATGTTAGGGGTTCCACATCTAGAAGCTATTGTTTCTCTCCATTTGAAAGTGAGTTGGCGGACTTCTCCTGACAACTCAAATCATCATATTGCGGCCGCGCCCCACCGCCGACCACTCCTGTCGTGCTGTTCACCAATCTTTGCCTAGGGCTGCTCCGGCCATGACAACCACCATCTTCGTCCTGTTCTCTCTTGTCGACACTATGTCTCTCTCAGATCTCAACTTTCAGAAGGGCCAAGCATTTTAAGATGAGGTTTGGAAGCACTCATGTGTGCGTACCAACTCGGATGCTGATGAGAATTCATTGGGATTCCCACTGATGCAAGGTCCAAGATGAGGCTAACTAATGAATCGATAGATACCATCGTTTTGTCCTGCTTTGGAGGTCATGGATCCCTTTGCAAGGTTGAGCGCTTGGAGAATTGGTCTGTTAAATTCATAGTGTCATCCAAGGAAGTGGGTCTTTCAATCATCAAAGGAGGTAACATCTCTAGTCCTCTTTCCAACATCAACTTCCTTCCGCTTGGTGAAAGGGGGGCAAACTCCAATGTTGAGCTTGATTTTTATCTCTAAGAGAAATCAGATGAATAGACTCACATTTTTAGTAATCATCATAGCAAATACCATGCTCAAGCCCTTAGATCTCCCGGTATTTGTTGGGATCGTTCATGATCCAATGCTAGATCTAATCATGTTAATTCGTCTATCTCACCCGCTCATCATCACCAAATCATAATCATCGCTCGGAGCCATCAATAGAATTCAATGCTAAAGAGGGAAATTAGCAATTTCAAGATAGTGCTAATGGGCCTAATGATCGTAAAGATCCCTTCTATGTCCGTTGCCTCCTCTCAGGTTATTTGAGGCCCACTTGTCCTAATAGGATTAAGTGTCGCTCATGTAAGCACTGGGGACATATAGCCAGGGACTGCTACTTTGCTCCTAAGCCCAATTCTAGCCCACCTTAGGCTGCGGCATCACAACCCATTCAACGCTATGAACCTTCCCAGGCAATTCAATGGCAACCCACCACTATTGCCGTGAATCCAATGTACAATCAATCAGCCTATTGTTAGCGCACTTACCATGAGTAATACCACCCTTCCCATTCGCCCCCCATAGTTTGTAGGTGCTCGTCTCTATGGTGCCTCTCTACATTCCACCACACCCGCATCGAACTCCCCCATCTACACGTATACTTGCCACAACCTCCCCCAACTTGGCGGCAGTCTCATCTCGTCCACAACCATGGCCACATTCCCTTAAATGCCACTCAATTCATCCCTTCAGGCCACCAACGCATCAAAGTGAAGACCGGCTTGGGTTTGAGTCGCTGTAGGAGCTGTGGCGCCTACACATGAGGAGTAGGCGATTGTCACTACCACTCCAATGCCCAATCTAATGGTGCACTTTCACAATGTACGTGAGGTAATCGCTGAGATTCTGACTGAAGTGAAACACATGGGGTTTCTAAAGATTTATCCTTGCCCTTTCAGTCAAGCGTATATCAGATTGAATAGTGTATTTGATCATGATGATTTAGTTTAGAGAGGCCCGCATCCATATATTGATGTTCACTTCATATTTCAAAAACACAACGAATATCTGAATCGGAGGTGATTCATACTTAATAGGGAAGTTTGGTTGTTGTTGTATGGATTTTCGTTTAACGGGCGCTGCATGTAGGAGATAGGGAATGCTGTTAGAAGCTTTGGCACCTTGCTGCAATGGGATCATGTGAAGATCACCAGGGCTAATTTACTTGTTAAAGTGAGAGTTGAGGCACTTAGAGATATACCTGCTAGTCTGGTTGTTGGAAAAGGAAATGACTTTTAGACAGACTCACTCATAGTCCCTATTGTCATTCTTCAGCAACTGATGTTAGGTGCAGAGGCACCTGGTGAAGATCCAATCCCTGCTAATGGTAACCCACATCCAATGCCTCTGCAAGATAATTACCACCCCAATCAACATAACCATTTCCTGGGACCACTACTTCAGCATGAGCATGATGACGTGCACAATTTCCAGACCTAAATGTTCCTAACCCCCTGCTTGATCTGCAACTGGCTCCTCCATTGAATGTAGAGACTGACATGGAGCAGATGTATAAGAGAAAGGTGTTGTCTTAGTTGTTTGGGATCATTGGGCTTTACCATAAGACAATCCTATTATTGACCTAGAGCTGCACCCAAGGGAATTCATGGGGCTCAACGATCTGCTGGCCTCACTTGAGGAACAAGAAGATGCTCAAATTCAGGACAATCTTCGGTATGAAGATGGTTATAGCAACCTTAAAATCTCTTTGGCACCTTCACATAATTCTGCTCCCTCTATTGAATCAGTTAATGGGCCTATTAAGATTCACCCATTTTCAGTGGTCTAACTTATTTAAATGTGCTTGATGGGCTTCCTCACCAACCCATGAATGGTGCTACCTTGGGCCATGTTATGCAGCCCATTCCTCAAGATGATCCATTGCTTTTGGTTCCCAATGAGCAACAAGATGTGTTTGTAGGGCATGACTATAATCTAACTGCCATTTTGTCTAAAAATATATGAACATTAGGGAGTTGGACATTGATCCTATGTAGTGTGAAGTTTCCACTATGTTGGCCCCAAGGGGGCACACTACTGCTTTTATACAGGGGCAAGACAGAAATAAGACTGCTACTCTTCCAGTTAACATTGTTTCCAACATTCTCTTTGATGAAGAAGTTCAGTCCTCTGTTCTACAGCTTAAGGACCCTGCTCCAATGCTAGATCAAGCTATCACTCCACAGATAGGTGAGCCATATGTGTCTAAAATCTCGGTTCCCCCTGGATTCCCTGAGCCCATTTACTTGCATTCTAATCATAACTATAAAGTGGGTGATGCGCCTATCCTAGATAAAGGCATTTATCATGTGTTTAGGGAGAAACAAATGTCTCTCCCACTCCAATCCTATGAGATGCTGCTAGGAGATGAAGGGGCTAGGATTTTGAAAATGAAATTTGCCACTACTGCTGAAAGCAAAGAGGCAATATAGGTTCCCATCAAATGGGTTAACTGTTTATTTGTTTCATTCCATTCACCTAATAAATTTGAATAGACCAAGCAATTTTCCAACTCTCAAGTATGGGACTTCATTGTCCAAGGATTTGAATCTAAAATTCTCAAGCCATTTGCTATACCTGATAGAATCTTGACCGCTCAAACCCCTACTTTTAAATTGCAACCATCTGCATCTATACAAGGGATCAAGAAAATCTGCCCATCACATCTGCTGGTTCTGCCACTAGAGAGGAGCAATCTGCTTCCTCTACATCCGCCTTGCATGGTGGAAGAAAGAGAAAGGACAAACTACCCTTGGTTGAAAGTGAGGTAAGAAGGAGCTTCAAAGTGCAATCACTTCACAAGGGTTTTAAGAAGCACATCTGCATGGATGGAAATTGTCTTACATGTCATGCTCTGCCTCCATCTGTACCTGGAAAAGTTATTAAAAATCTTACTTCCACTTTTTGGAAGGTTAATATTCAAAGAGGCAAAGGAGAGAAGCAGACGGGAGGGAACAATAATCTCAAGGCCTCCTCCTCAAGCACCATCTCAAAACATGTCACCACGGAGCCCAAGGTCAAAGGAAGCAACGAGTACTAGTGGTAGTCTGCTGTCAGTAGCACTTGTGTGGTGTCATGTCTTTTGCTGTAATAATCTTTGTTGTATTCTGTCTCATTGGGTCATGTACTATGTTTTGTTATCTATTTTGGATTCTGTATTGCAAGTGGAACTGGTCTGGTTATCAACTCTATTATTCCTATGAGTAGAGCTTGGAACATTCTTAAATTGGAATTTTTGGGTGATAAATGATGATAAAAAGTGGCGTGATGTAGCAAATAAAATCTCATAATTAGACTGCTCTATTCTCACTACTCAGGAAACTAAAAGAGAACATTTTGATAGGTGAAATATCAAAATTTATGTCCCAAGAAACTGAACAAGTTTGATTATCTCCCATCCCGTGGTACCTCTGGTGGCCTTTTAACGGTATGGAATGACTAACTCTTCTCTAGTAGAACACTCTGGGAAAATGAATTCTCCCTCTCTATTGAGTTCACATCCAAACTTAATGGGGAACAATGGATACTTACAAACATCTATGGTCCCTGTCAAGCAGATAGTAGAATTTTTTAATTGGCTTCAGAATATTTAGCTTGAGGATGACACTAATTGTCTGGTTTTGGGGGATTTCAACTATGTTAGATATCCAAGTAATAGAAGTAAAGGAGGGGAAATATCCAGGACACGATGTTATTTAATGAAGCTGTCAGCAATAATTGAGATTCCACTAAAATGCGGGAACTACACCTAGAGTAATATGCAGCAGGCTCCTTTACTTGAGAAGGTTGATTGTTTTTTTCTTGAGAGGCATGGAATCTTTGTTTCCCAAATGCCTTGGCCATACCTTTGGACAGATGCAATTCAGATCATGTACCTTCTGTTCTCAAAATTGGTACATCCATTCCAAAATCCAGGATTTTCATATTTGAAAATTACTTGTTGGAGCACCAGGATTTTAAAGAGGTTGTCAAGAGTATTTGGGAGCAACCTGTTGATGAATAGGACAATACTAAAATGATTATATCAAAGTTTAAAAGGCTCGAGAAGGAACTCAAGAACAACTGGAGGAAAAATCTCTCTGACCTCAAAAGTACCATCTCAAACACGAATGCAATTGTTTTGCTTCTTGATACTATTGAGGAATATAGACCACTTGGTCCAGAAGAGAAGGAAGGTAGGATATTCTAAAAGAACACTTAGAAAATATCCTTCACTGTCAGAAACTCTATTGGAAACAGAAGGATACCATAAGATCTATTAAATTTGGAGAGTCAAATACCAAATTCTTTCAGGCTAAGGCCACCATCAAACACAGAAACAATCATATTGCCAAAGCTGCTATTTTTTATAGAGCTTTTCATGCCAGACAAGTTCAATCCTCTTCTACTTCAAATCCTCTATCACTTCACACTCTCCTCCACTCAATTGATCATCTTCATGAACTAGAGTTACCTTTACTCATGCAAAAATTGATGAGGTTGTAAAGAACCTACCAACAGCCAAATCACCTAGTCCTGATGGATTTAATGCTGCATTTTTAAAAGCTTGCTAGGATATTGTGGCCTCTGATTTTTACAAGCTGGTGAGAGATTTTTATGAAGGCAAGGTCAATATCCAGAGTATCAACTACTCTTTCATTACCCTTATCCAAAAAAGGATGCAACTAAGGTCCCTAGAGATTATAGACCCATATCACTACTTAATTGTACCTTGAAGATCATCACCAAACTTCTAGAAAATAAACTGCAGAAATATATTCTTAGCATGATTCATGACAATCAATATGGCTTTCTGAATAACAGATGCATCCAAGATTGTCTAGCATGGTCTTATGGATTTTTACACCAATGTCACCATTCCAAGAAAGAGATTGTGCTTTTCAAGTTGGAGTTTCAGAAAGAATTTTATATGTTGAGTTGAACCATGACACCATTATTGAAATATTGTCAGCTAGGGGTTTTGGACCCAAGTGGCTAATGTGGATTAAGCTCATCTATGGTACTTGTTATTCTTCTGTGCTACTGAATGGGGTCCGAGGAAAATAGTTCCTCTGTAAGAGAGGGGTGAGACAAGTTGATCCCCTGTCACCACTGATTTTTTTCGTCGCAGCAGTTTTGCTTCGATCTATGCTTAATGAGGCCAAGGAAAACCAACTCATCCACCCCCTATATTCCATACCTCTTGTCCAGAATTCCCTGTCATACAATATATAGATGATACCATACTTGTGCTTGTTGCCCATCCTATTCAATTGTAGCACATCAAAAATTTCTTGCTTCACTTTGTTTTTATACTGGGTTACAGGTCAATTATTCCAAATCCACCAGTGTATGCGTTAACACCCTTGATCATCTCATGCATAGACTTTCCACATTATTGGGATGCCACATCGATCAGCTGCCACTTCCTTATTTGGTTCCCCCTTTAAGTCTCCATAAACTTAAAATTGAAGATTTTGCACCTCTACTTAAAAGGATTGCCTCTAGAATTGATGGTTGTGCTACACTCCTATCCTTAGGATACAAACACACTTATTAAGTCAGTGTTTTCTAGCTTGCCTATCTTCTGCATGTGCTCCATCCCAATTCCCAAAGCAATTATTCATTAGATCAACCTATATCTAAAACACTGCTTCTGGAGAAAGTATGGATTTGAGGGGAAAATGATGGTTTTGATTTCTTGGGATAAGGTATGCTGCCCAAATCACATGGAGGACTATGAATTCATGATGTTGCTACACATAACCAGGCCTTGCTGAGGAAACATCTCCATAAGTTCTTGAATAGACAAGATATCCCCCAGTTCAAAATCATTTGGGAGTCTTATTACTCTAAAAGTGTGCCTAGTTCAAAGCATGTGGGATCTTTCTAGTGGAGAGATGTTCTTAAACTCTTGCCCACTTACAAACAACACCATATGTGTGTTCCTGGTGATGAAAGTATTGTTCACTTTGGATTTGGTTTGATGGATGGAGAGAGAACAACTTGGAGCATAAATTTGCTGAGTTACACTCTTTTTATATCAACCCTAAGGTTTCTTTACAACAAGTGTGTGTGTGCCATTGAAAGCACACCAACAATTCTTACTCATCAGCTCTGCAGTATTCATGGAAGAGCAGTCTTTACTCCTCTATGAATATGTATAAAGCTATGGTGGGATCCAGCGTTGCTCATCATGTATTGAAGCAGCTTTGGAAATGCTCAGCCAAACTTAGGCACAAGATCTTCTTTTGGCTAGTACTCTATGGCAGAGTCAACACTAGAAATCTGTTGGATAGAAAATCTATGTACCTAGAAGATTACAATTGTGTCTCATGGAATGACAAGGTTGAAGAAATTTTTATGCATCTATTTTGGGACTGCCCATTTGTTGGAGAATGTTGGGACCATATTATTCCCCACAGGAAACGGGTTATATCTTGCTATGATGAAATCTGCATCAATGCTTCAGTACTGCCTAAAGAGATTGCTCTCAATATTATAGTCATGGGTTGTTGGGGCATATGGTCAATTCGAAATGACAAAATCTTCAGAGAAACGACCCTTCATATCCAAATTTGGAAGTTATATCTAAAGACAGGAATTACTGGTGCATCTCTCAGAGCTAAGCCTACTAAAACCCAAAAGTTTTAGTATTGGTTAGAGAATCTACAACCGGACTTGGTAAATCCGGCCCCTCAAACGCCAGCGGACGCGCCCGGGCGCGTCCGCGCACACTGACCAGTACGCCTCAAATTAGCTACTCTGCATCTGAGTCTCTTATTTTCAACCCCTAGATCCATACAAGCATGCAAAAGATGTCCGACGTACTATATACTACGTACTACCCTAGCTAATCTTCATCGTCGGAGATGTCCGCGACGTCGGTGCCAGGCGTCGGGTGGACAAGTGCGTAGGAGGGCCCCTCCTCCTCCTCCTCCTGCTCGACCTCATCCATGTAGGCGAACATCTCGTCCTCCTCCGCATTGTGCTGCGCCCCCATCTCCTGTTGGCGACGGCGTCTCGGCTCCGCATCCGAGTCCGAGTGGAGGGAATTGAGGAATGGTCTACTGCTCTGCCTGTAGATTCGCTTCCCTCGCGTCCCCCACATCCTCCTTCGTCTTCTCCTCCTCCAGATCCACTACATCCGGAGGTAGCCCAACGACGGTCTAGGCTTCGCACCTTGCATGTATCTTCTCAAGGAGCTGCAGCCGATGCTTCGGCATTAGAAATGGGTGGCCCCTTATATGGCGGCATGGGGGGGCATGACTAATAGTGGTGGCGGATAGGGAGTGGAAAGTGGCAGCGGTGGCGGACGGGCGGAGGAAAATGTGAAGGGTAGGGTTTCGGTGCCGGCGGTTGGCTTAAATAGCCGGGCTAGGCACTACATGTTGGGGAACATAGTAATTCAAAATTTTCCTATGATCATGCAAGATCTAGCTAGGAGATGCATAACAACGAGACGGGGGAGTGTGTCCACGTACCCTTGTAGACCCAAAGCGGAAGTGTTTAGTAACGTGATTGATGTAGTCGTACGTCTTCACGATCCAACCGATCCAAGTACCGAACGTACGGCACTGTTCAGCACACATTCAACACGATGAGGTCCTTCGAGCTCTTGATCCAGTAGAGGGTTGAGGGAGTGTTCCGTCAGCATGACAACATGGTGACGGTGTTGGTGATGTGATCCGTGCAGGGCTTCGCCTAAGCACTACGACAATATGACCGAGGTGGTAAACTATGGAGGGGGGCACCACACACGGCTAAGAAACAACTGATGTGCCTTTGGGGTGCCCCCTGGACACATATATAAAGGAGGGGGAGGAGGAGGCCGGCGGCCAAGGAGGGCGCGCCAAGGGGGGAGTCCAACTAGGATTCCCAATCCTAGATGGATTCCCTTTCCTATTCCAAGAGGGGGAAGGAGGGAAGGAGAGGGAGAGGGAAAGGAAAGAGGGGGCCGCGCCCCCTCCCCCTAGTCCAATTCAGATTGCCTTGGGGGCGGGGGGCACCTTGTGGCTTTCCCTCTCCTACTCCCCTATGGCCCATTAGGGCCCATCACTTCCAAGGGGGGTTCCGGTAACCCCTTGGTTCCCCGATAAATATCTGAAACATCCCGAAACCTTTCCGATGTTCGAATACCTTCGTCCAATATATCAATCTTTACCTCTCGACCATTTAGAGACTCCTCGTCATGTCCGTGATCTCATCCGGGACTCCGAACAAACTTCGGTCACCAAAACACATAACTCATAATACAAATCATCATCAAACGTTAAGCATGCGGACCCTACGGGTTCGAGAACTATGTAGACATGACCGAGACACATCTCTAGTCAATAACCAATAGCAGAACCTGGATGCTCATATTGGTTCCTACATATTCTACGAAGATCTTTATCGGTCAAACCGCAATAACAACATACGTTATTCCCTTTGTCATCGGTATGTTACTTGCCCAAGATTCAATCGTTGGTATCATCATACGTAGTTCAATCTCATTACCGGCAAGTCTCTTTACTCGTTCCGTAGTGCATCATCCTGTAACTAACTCATTAGTCACATTTCTTGGAAGGCTTATGGTGATGTGCATTACCGAGAGGGCCCAAAGATACCTCTCCGATACTCGGAGTGACAAATCCTAATCTCGATCTATGCCAACCCAACAAACACCTTCGGAGACACCTGTAGAGCATCTTTATAATCGCCCAGTTACGTTGTGACATTTGATAGCACACAAGGAGTTCATCCGATATTCGGGAGTTGCATATCTCATAGTCAAGAGGAATATGTATAAGTCATGAAGAAAGCAATAGAAATAAAACTTAACGATCATTATGCTAAGCTAACGGATAGGTCTTGTCCCTCACATCATTATCTAATGATGTGATCCCGTTCATCAAATGACAACACATGTCCATGGTTAGGAAACTTAACCATCTTTGATTAACGAGCTAGTCAAGTAGAGGCATACTAGGGACACTCTGTTTTGTCTATGTATTCACACATGTACTAAGTTTCCGGTTAATACAATTCTAGCATGAATAATAAACATTTATATCATGATATAAGGAAATATAAATAACAACTTTATTATTGCCTCTAGGGCATATTTCCTTCAGTCTCCCACTTGCACTAGAGTCAATAATCTACTTCGCATCGTCATGTGATTTAACACCAATATTTCACATCGCCATGTGACCAACACCCAAAGGGTTTACTAGAGTCAATAATCTAGTTCACATCGCCTATGTGATTAACACCCAAAGAGTACTAAGGTGTGATCATGTTTTGCTTGTGAGAGAAGTTTAGTCAACGGGTCTGCCACATTCAGATCCGTATGTATTTTGAAAATTTCTATGTATACAATGCTCTGCACGGAGCTACTCTAGCTAATTGCTCCCACTTTTAATATGTATCTAGATTGAGACTTAGAGTTATCCGGATCAGTGTCAAAGCTTGCATCGATGTAACCCTTTACGATGAACTTTTTGTCACCTCCATAACCGAGAAACATATCCTTATTCCACTAAGGATAATTTTGACCGTTGTCCAGTGATCCACTCCTGGATCACTATTGTACCCTCTTGCCAAACTCATGGTGAGGTACACAATAGGTCTGGTACACAGCATAGCATACTGTGTAGAACCTATGACTGAGGCATAGGGAATGACTTTTCATTCTCCTTCTATTTTCTGTTGTGGTTGGGTTTTGAGTCTTTACTCAACTTCACACCTTGCAACACAAACAAGAACTCCTTCTTTGACTGTTACATTTTGAACTACTTCAAAATCTTGTCAAGGTATGTACTCACTGAAAAAACTTATCAAGTGTCTTGACTATCTATATAGATCTTGATGCTCAATATGTAAGCAGCTTCACTGAGGTCTTTCTTTGAAAAACTCCTTTCAAACACTCGTTTATGCTTTCCAGAAAATTCTACATCATTTCCGATCAACAATATGTCATTCACATATACTTATCAGAAAGGTTGTAGTGCTCCCACTCACTTTCTTGTAAATACAGGCTTCACCACAAGTCTGTATAAAATTATATGCTTTGATCAACTCATCAAAGCGTATATTGCAACTCCAAGATTCTTGCACCGGTCCATAGATGGATCGCTGGAGCTTGCGCATTTTGTTAGCACTTTTAGGGTTGACAAAATCTTCTTGTTGCATCATATACAACTCTTCTTTAAGAAATCCATTAAGGAATGCAGTTTTGACATCCATTTGCCTGATTTCATAAAATTTGGCAATTACTAACATGATTCGGACAAACTTAAGCATCGCTATGAGTGAGAAAATCTCATAGTAGTCAACACCTTGAACTTGTCGAAAACCTTTAAGTCAAGCTTTGTAGATAGTAACACTACCATCAGCGTCCGTTTTCCTCCTGAAGATCCATTTATTCTCTATGGCTTTCTGATCATCGGGCAAGTCAACCAAAGTCCATACTTTGTTTTCATATATGGATCCCATCTCAGATTTCATGGCTTCAAGCCATTTCACGAAATCTGGGATCATCATCGCGTCCTCATGGTTCGTAGGTTCGTCATGGTCTTGTAACATGATCTCCAGAACAGGATTACCGTACCACTCTGGTGAGGACCGTACTCTGATTGACCTACGAGGTTCGGTAGTAACTTGATCTGAAGTTTCATGATCATCATCATTAACTTCCTCACTAATTGGTGTAGTCATCATTGGAACTGATTGCTGTGATGAACTACTTTGCAATTCGAGAGAAGGTACAATTACCTCATCAAGTTCTACTTTCCTCCCACTCACTTCTTTTGAGAGAAACTCCTTCTCTAGAAAGGATCCATTCTTAGCAACGAATATCTTGCCTTCGGATCTGTGATAGAAGGTGTACCCAACAGTTTCTTTTTGGGTATCCTATGAAGATGCATTTCGCCGATTTAGGTTCGAACTTATCAGGCTGAAGCCTTTTTTCACATAAGCATCGCAACCCCAAACTTTAAGAAACGATAGCATAGGTTTCTTGCCAAACCACAGTTCATACGGTGTCGTCTCAACGGATTTAGATGGTGCCCTATTTAACGTGAATGCAGTTGTCTCTAATGCATAACCCCAAAACGATGGTGGTAAATCGGTAAGAGACATCTTAGATCGCACCATATCTAATAAAGTGCAGTTACGATGTTTGGACACACCATTACGCTGTGGTGTTCCAGGTGGCGTGAGTTGCGAATCTATTCCACATTATTTCAAATAAAGACCAAACTCATAACTCAAATATTCGCCCCTGCGATCAGATCGTAGAAACTTTATTTTCTTCTTACGATGATTTTCTACTTCACTCTGAAATTCTTTGAACTTTTCAAATGTTTCAGACTTAGGTTTCATTAAGTAGATATACCCATATCTGCTCAAATCATCTGTGAAGGTGAGAAAATAATGATACCCGCCGCGAGCCTCAACACTCATCGGACTGCATACATCGGTATGTATTATTTCCAATAACACTACAAAAAAAGATACATCCGTGACATTTTGGGCCGAACGAAATTTTTTGTGCCATGCTTATGACACTTCTATGACGATAATTGTGACAAAACCTGGTATCATCATAGATGTGGTGGGCTCCTACTTCTATGACAAAAAATCATGACAGAAAATGGCCTTTTTATCCTGGGCGGCCGGAGAGGCAGCTGCATGACATTCTTTGGGCCATCCATGACGGAAAAAACCATGGTAGAAGCGAGGGAGAGGAAAATATTGGGGAGTTCCCGGTTACGGTGGGTGGTCGAGGCCGAGCGATGCACGGAGGTTTGCACGTTTCTCTCGTACACGTACGCGCATGTGTGCGAGGCATTGCGCTCTAACTGAACCCGAGCGAGTCGTTGGTCTCTAACTGAACCCGAGCGATTTCACTAGGTACATTACTGAACCCGAGCGATCGATCCCTTGCTGTTAACTGAACCCGAGTGATTCCTTCACTATTGCTTCTAACTGAAGCCGATCGAACCCTGCTGTCTCCTTCCCTTGATAAACATTGAGCGTTGTTGGGGGGGTGGATGAACAATTCCCATTGGAGGGTTGGATGAACAGGACCCTGATCGAGCCGGTTGGGGGTGGATGAACAGGACCCCGTGGAGGGCTGGATAACAGGACCTCGTGGAGGGTTGGTTGAATAGTAGCCGGTGGAGGGCTGGATGAATAGTAGCCCATGGAGGGGTGGTTGAACAGGACCCCGTGGAGAGGGCTGGATGAATAGTAGCCCATGGAGGGGTGGTTGAACAGGACCCCGTGGAGAGGGCTGGTTGAACAGTAGCCGGTGGAGGAGCGGTGGAGGCTGGATGAACAGGAGCCTATGGATGAACAGTCACAGGTGGAAGCTGGAGGAGGTCGACGGTCGATGAACAATAGTCCGTGGAGGCTAGAGGAGATCGACGGTGGAGATGAACAGTATCCCATGAAGTCTCGTCTTGCGGTACGCCACACCCCTCCCTATGAACAGGACCCCCGTTTCGACCGTAGCGCTCCAACACAAGTCGGTTTCCTCCGTTTTGCGGTACGCCACACCCCTCCCGATCAACAGGACCCCGTTTCGACTGTAGGAGGTCTAAGAGAAGTCTGTTTCCTCCGTTTTGCGGTACGCCGGACCCCTACCGATGAACAAGATCCCGTTTCCACCGTGGTCGGTCGAACACAAGGTCGTTTCCTCCATTCCGCAGTACGCCAGGCCTCGTTTTGATCGGCTGTTCCGTCCAAGCCCTCTCGATGAACATGACGACGACGCAGTTTCTTCGTTCTGACCCAGCCATGTACATGAGCCCTGGCCATACGTATGCGTGAGTAGGCCTTCGAGACCCCGCCCGTATGTACGTACGTGCCCGTATTTACTTTCTTGCACCCTGGCTGTACGTACGTGTACATGCTACGTGCGCGCCTCTACTACGACACGTGCCCTTCCTTACTCAGCCACGGTTCATCGCTGCAGCCTGCAGACAGACCGATCGATGAGTATATATGTACACGTTCGCGACCAGAATGACAACGCTACGACGCTTCGACCAGGTGGGTCCCGACTGTCAGGCACTTCCTTGCATGCGAAGATGTAGCTGGTGAGTCCCAGCTGTCAGGGGGGAAACATTTTTTTCGCAAAATACGGTGGCCCGTCCGGTGGGTCCCTGCTGTCAGTGGAGGAATCATTATTTTGCGTGTAATAAGGAGGCACTTCCTTGCTGTGGCCGTGGACCCAGCTGTCAGCCTCTCCATGTACAATACTCTTCCAATGGAAGTCGTTTGTTGACCATATTGACCACGTCGCGCCGAGAGCACCAAGGCAGTGGACGACGGAGAGGCCTAGGAAGGGGATGACGTGGAGCCGGGGAAGACGCGGCAGTGGATGCCCACACAGAGAGGAGTACGAGGGTTCACTGGTTCAGCTGCGATGTGAGGCTGCCGTCACCGCAGGGCCTGGCCAACGGTGGGAGTGGTAGGGGGCGGTGAGGCCTCAACGGCAGCATAGCCGACCACTGGAGGCAGGAGCAGACGGTCTCGCCGGTGCTGGTTTGGGCGGCTGGTGCAAGAAGAGCAGTGATTGAAGAAGTAGCAGGACCGTTCGATTCAAATCCAACGGTCACTGCTGCTAGAATCGTTTGTTGACTAAGTTGACAAAGCCCTGCGTATGTGTTAACTTAGTAGGCCCACATGCCAGCCTCCGAACCAGTGCGCCCCAGATGTCAGTGGGAGGAATCATTTTTTTTTTGCATAATAAGGAGGCAGTTGATTGCGTGCGGCCAGGCCAGCAGAGGGAGTAGGGTGGGCTGGTGAAGCCTGCACAGCATCACAGTGGGCCACAAGAGGAGGGAGCAGGCAGTCCCGTCGGCGCTAGTTTAGGCGGCTGGAGCAGGAAGATCAGAGATTGAAGAAGCACGTCGGCTGTTGGATGGACATCCAACAGTCACTGCTGCTAGAATCGTGTGTTGACTGACAAAGCCTTGCGTAAACAAGTCGGTTTCGAAATATGTGGTGCGTACAACCCATTTGCTATTATTTTTATAATTTTTTTACTCATTTTCTAATTCATATGGAATTTATTGCAGCCCATTTTCCATTTTTAGAATGGCTGCCCATTTTCTGGTCAGTACCAGGGTTAAAAGATTGAAATAAAAATGTGCGGAATTTTAAAAATTCACAAATTTTTGCTGGGGAACAAAATATTCTTAATCCAAAAATTAGTAGCCATACTAAAACAAATTTAAAAATAAATTAGTACTATGTCATGTTAAAATCCAATGAAATATAAAATATAAATGAAGAAAAAAAACAAAAAAGAAACTAATTTCCCATTTGCTATTTTTTTTGGAATTTTCAACCCCTTTGATATTACTTTTAACAGATACTGACCATACTATTTGGCCAAGCCGGAATGCATCCCTCCTCGTCTTGAAAGATTTGCAGCCCAGTAAGTCGAAGAAAACAAATAGGCCTAGCTTGGTTATTCTTCAAAAAGAAATAGTGGGCTACCTATTTTCCCAAAGAAAAAACTGTTGGGCTGGTCATGTTGTTAGACGAGCCATAGAGACCGCACAACCCAGTTTATAGCCTGCTCCTCCGAACAAATCCTCAAAAAAAACTTGTGCAATTCTGTCATTAATTGACTATACGTTGAAAATGATGTGAGTCCCAGATATCAGCAGGGTGGATTAGAGTAAAAAACAAGGGGTGCATCTGAGTAGTAAAAGAGGCGCTTGCTTGTGTTCGGGAGTGGACCTGGTGGGTCCGTACTGTGATACTCACAACTACAGTCCTCTCCCGATTCACTATGTTGACAGGGCCGGACGGCAGCTCCGCGGCGAGCGCACCAAGACGGAGGATAAAGTGCTGTCGCCAATGTGCTGGGCTGGGTTGGACATTCTTATTGAAAAATAAAAATGGATCGGAACTATTTACGACATTGACTATGATTTGCATGGGTCCGCTAGTTGTAGGAAGAAAATGGTGGCAGAAAGAAGACTGGTCGCTATCTTTGACTAAGAATAATATCGATTGAATGTAATGACACTATCGTAGGAAATAATATCCTCATGTTAAATTGTGAATTTAAAGAACTGGTGCATGAGCATGTAGCTTTATTTTTTATTTATTTACTTATTTATGTTTAGGGGACCATGAGCATGTACCTGGGCCGGATTCATGTGAGAGCCTCCCTTCCGGTTAATTATGGACTCCTCTATTGGGCCTTCATCAGTGGGCTGCATGTTATCAACAAGTGGAAAATGTGTTCCATACCAAAAATAGTATGCTCTACGTATGGTACGGGGCACTAAAGGATCGGACCGTGCAACGACTACCAAAACATTGTGTTTGTCGTTCTAACAACAGATTTATTCAACCAACAGACGGAATGTACTACTGATTGTACATTGAAAACAGCAGCAGCAACAACTAGGGCTGGGGGTGCAACAGAAGCAGTAAATAGGCCAGAAGAGTAAAGACGCAACTCTCTCTTCCAAACCAAACATCAGCCATCATTACAAAAGGGCTACCAAAAAAGAACAAGTGTATGCATAAAACTAAATAAAGATCCTACTACAGCAAGTGTACGCATCTAACTAACTAGCTCAGTTAGACGTTACTATTTATTAAGCTGTGGAGATTGGCTGACGGCTTGAACCCGATGGGTGCCCGACGGGGGAAAGTCCATCCAGCAGGTCGAAGTCTGATACTTGCAACCCTCTCTCCTACTTTGGGCTGTAGAGCATGGCGGCACATATCAGAGTATGGTGCATGCAGAGACGCATGGTACGCTATGTACACACAGTTTTTCCTGATGAACAAAACCGCACTGCCATCATGATCCTTGCCGTCGGTTATCTCCTGGTTAATCGGATAATTCAGTCCGAGAAACAAAGAGCATGTACCAAGGCTACTTACCTGCCTCTAGTCAAAAATTCCTGAAGGCCCAGAGAAGCTGGGATCCTGCTCAAAGACCTTGCAGTGACTGTGATTGTACTCGGTGAAACAACACGTCCGGTACGTGCGAACGATCATCAATCGTTCGTTGTCGTCTGACCGAGTCAGGAACCACTTGCAACTGCCATGCCGCTTTTCTTTGAAAGGTTCTGGGATTAGGAAGGGTAGGGACACCAGGCGGCCTAAAACATCATATCAAGTTGGAGTCAAATAGAAAAGGGCTCTTAATGTAGTCAATCTTAAGAACAACATGTTATGAGCATGTATATTTTTTCAGTAAATGTTGACAGTAATATAAGCAAGCCATCATGATATCACAGGAAAGTAACATACTTCTGTAACAGGCGTTTGCAGCGATGACTGGAGTAGGCCAGCAATACTTCCAGCCATAGAAGGAGTCGACAGCGTAAATGAAGCCCTTGTGTTCAATGGCATCATAGAACCATGGAGGATGTATGAACCTGCGATGGATGTGCAGATTTATCCACTTACCATAGTGACCTATCAGATAGGCGAGACCGCAGTTGAAGAACACAATTAGCCTGAAGTCTTTATAATTCACAGATCTTGTGGGCACTTTCCACATTACAACCTTGAGCAAATCAAACTTGGTATCGTGTTGGCTACTATAAGGTTCCGAGTATTCTGGGCCGCGGTGCCAAAGCAGTGCAGTGTTAATCGAAGGAAGGGGGATTGATCGCCGGGTGTAGACCTCCACGAGCATCCAGCTGTCGCATCCATAGACGAGCACCATCCAAGACGTGTTCATGCCGACCCAGTACATAACGTTAATGTAGTTGAGGGTGATGGTGATCGGATCATAGTGAAGAGGGTTGATGCTTGCCACCTTGTGATTGTTATGCTGCGTGACATGCCATTTCTAAAGATCAGGCGGCATCAGCAAGCAAGGAGCTGGCTTAAAAAGCTCTGGCCTGAGGGCTTTGAGTAAACGGTATAACCCCGACGAGCACGGGATGAGCGGCATGGCACTGAGATTGTCCACACGTGAAACAATGAGCTTGATTACCTCTGTGGGGAGCGAATTCCAGCCACTCTTTCGACGGACGCTGCTCGGTTCTGCCATTGTTAGTGCTTGGGTTTCAAAAGAGGGGGGAGGCGCCTTAGCGGGGATGGAAGATTGGACGATTATATGCGGACAAAGATGGAGAAGAGAATATGTGCTGTGGGAAGTGGACATGTGATGATGACTACAGCATGCTGCTTGACTTACGAGACACATACCAGCAACATAGGGTCATATCGATGCCAGACAACTTGCTTGAGTGATCACAGTACTAGTACTCCCTACAGTACCTACTACTATTCCCTAACTTGCTTGAGTAGAGTAGTAGTGGAGTAGAACTTTGCACTACTACTAGCACCTGAGGAGTAGTATATTCTAATCTAAAATAGTTACGAACTTCAATGCCCGAGCATGGAACGACTACGAACCGCCATCGGTGCTAACTCCAATCCCCAGCAAACGTTCGCTGGGAGACATGGCAGTTGCAAACGCCCGCGACACAGTTACAGTACATGTGTAAGGGTGGCGTTTTTGTCAAATACTATGGCTTAAAAGCAGGCCACCGTCGGATGGAAATCTGACGGTTACGTGGGATTCGCCATGATTGAGCTCATGGCGAACAATCGCCAGATATTATTACTAAAAAGGTTAAAACACTGGGGCTATAACTTGCATCGGCTGACCACTAACAATGATACTAATATAGTTGTAAAATGGTCAAAGACCGTGTCTACGTGGTGTTTGGAATTATATGCAAAAAAACTAGCAAGATGCCCGTGCATTGCACGAAACATCAAGATGCAATTTTTTACAAAACACCTGTTGTGATTGACCCATGCAAGAGTAATCCAATGTGTAAAAACTAATGATATCTTGAGAATTTTATCAGAAAAATGGTATCTCGACCATTTCATCGAAAAAATGATATCTCGAGAAAGATGAGAGATAAGGTGATGAGGAGTGGGGCGTGGTGGTGACTGGTGGTCGGACTGGACGGAGGCATGGGGATGGACGGCGCCGGCAGCGGTCACCATGCCAGATTGTTCCAGAGACTTTCTTTTTTAATTGCTCAGCAATGAGGTTGTGGGAGGTAAGGATGAACGAGGCAAGGCCTTTTCTGTAAATGTGGAGAGAAGTGCGGGTATCTTTTGTAAAATTGTTATAGTTTGCTTTCTATCCGTCAGATATAGATCGGACGGTTTATATTATAAGATGGCAGGCACACCATCATCACCAACTCGGTTTTTCTCCACTCCTACTCCTATAGAAGACTCAGTTGGTGATGATGGTGTGTCTGCCATCCGCCATTTCTAACCATTAGATCCGCATCTAACGGCTGTGATGTAAGTTGTGGCCTTTTGCAACAACTCCCACTTCTCTGCTCCAGTTTACACAAAACCCCTTAGTATCTTGAAACCAACCACATTCCTCCCTTACCTCATCAAAACAGCCCAAAGAATATATTTGGAGTGAAACATAAGATATATTTAGTGATATATATCAAAACTAAACTATTTTCTTTCAAATTTGTGAATATGTATTATTCTACTTTGGATCTGTTGCAAGGGATGGGCTCATTGCTATAAAGGTTTATCTCTTGCATCGTCCACAACGAACACCTGGTGTACTTGTCCAGGCCGGATGCTTGCAGCGTGATGACCCGAGTTCGAATTTTGTCCTAAATTGTAGCTTTTTATTTTTTTTAATACATACTCCTTTCGCTACTGTACTGGGAGTAGAACCCACAGAGTACTTAGAATACAAGATTAAGGATGGATTTGTTTCTTTTTAACTTTCTGTACGAATCTGTAGCCAGCCTGCAAGTCATGTACACTGTACTGACAGTGGAACCCACAGAGTACTTAGAATAGTACAAGATTAAGGATGCAATTAACTTTTTATAGAGGGAGAATCATACACACAATTAACTCAAATGGATTGGACGTGACTCTATAATTCTCCAAAGGCAACCGGCAAATTTCCTCCCGCAGGCTGGAGTAGGTTTCTCGGTTTGCATGCGGGTTTAACAGAGGCGTTTGATGGAGGCGAGGAGGCGTGTTCAGCCGGGCGTGCAGCGGCCGACGCAGTACTATTCGATTTGACAGCTACTAGTATATATTATAAAAAATAAAGAAGAGTAGTAGAGATAGAGATAAGAGTAGAGATATATACTAGGGAGGATCACCATCTACTACTTCGTGTGCTACTCATGTGCGCCATTCAGCGATCGCAACGTCCCCTACAGCCACTACCTCCTGCGCTCCATTTGGCGGGCGATGTTGAAATTTGGAGAGCGCACTCGCGTGACTGCTGGCAGCGACGACTTCACCAACGACGACTTCTTCCCCGACCTCGGCAACCTCTTCCTCAACGACATGGGCGACAACCTCAATACCAACAGTGTTGCTCCCGTTGCACCGTATGTGGTTTCTGTCCTTCTAATTCGAAATCATGGTAGAATTCATGTTTCTAGTCTATGTCCTAGATTCGATCTGTTCATCTACTATGCTAGTCCACATGATTAGTTTAATCTCTGTTATAGCCGTAATGATTTATTTTGTGCTTATTCGGACTAAATCTTGTAGTAACTTGCTCATATATTCAATTGGCGCAACGTCCCCTACAGCCACTCCCGTTTCATGGACGGTCTGGTCGATGCCTCCAAGGAGCCCTTCGTCTACTGCTATGAGTGCCCGATGCCTTTTTAGGGCTCGCCGGCGAACCTCGTGCATCACCTCACGCAGGCGTCCATCAATCACTACTGGCCCTTGGCGATGAACATCAAGTATGAGACGTGCTACCCGTTCGCCGTGCCAGAGTCACTGGAGGATCACCGCCGCCTGCTAGTCTCGGAGGAGGATGACAACGTCTTCCTCTTGATCGTGGGCACCGGTGAAGCCCGCGCAGGCCGCCGCCCCGTCTCTAGTGTGCGTCAGGGACGACGCCGCTGACGTTGACACTGACACGAAGCCGATGTACGGGTGCGTGCTCACTGTTACTGCCCCTCAGAGGTACGTGGGCGCCCACACTGGCTCCATGATGCTAACTAGGACTGTGCCGAGATGGGACCTTCCCGCCGATGTGGACATGGAAGACACATGGTATGATATCCCCCCCCCCCAACATGGTGCACGGGGACTCCAAGGTGGTTCACCTAGACATATGCATTACCAAGTTAAATGATTATCATTATTCTTCGCTCAATGTAATCCGTTGTCTAAGCATGTGGAGACTTCTTGTTTATATAGTATAGAACCTCCCATGCATGATCTTGCTCTATTAGAGTATCACGCTTGAATAAAAGTTTATCCATTTATGGTTTAGTCTAGAATCTTCCATGTATGCTTTTGCTCCATTAGAGTTATCGCTTGCCATTTATGAGATTAAATGAGAATTTTTACTATAGTACTGGTGAAAGACTTATGATGAACCATTTCTTAGATCTCCTCTGCCCCCTTCCAAATCATCCCGATTTAATCCCTTCGTCTAGGTGTATAAGAGCATGGTTAATACTTAATAGTATAGCCAACTGTTGACTATAAGAAAGTGCCATCTCATCTGTAGCTAACATGTATAACAATTGATACTCAAAAACTAATTCTTAAAGATCATTTCTTGCAAAGCACAATAAGTGTTATTTCTTCACAAGTTTTGGATGCAGGTTGAACGCTTTTGTTTGCAAAAGATACTTTTTTTATCTATTTCACCCGGATGTTTGTGACCTCTAGAGATGAAATAATATCCGAGAGAAACCTATCGATACCCATTACACATGAGATGACCCCCACATCCTTTGTCAAAATAAACAACTCCCCGATCAATGCATTTCACTGTTCCATGCAACGCACGGGCACCTTACTATAGATCAGTATGACCAAAAATGTAACTAACATTATATATAGTATGATAAATGCTCATGCATGTCACCTAAAATTATATCATTGAAGACTATGCTCAAATACGAATCCAATGATATAGTTTTTGTTGACATGCACTAACATTTTGTCAGTCAAATCTCCAGTCAAATTCAATGGGGGGCTAATAAACCACGATCGATGTAGTACTAGCATAGAGGGCGGCTCTACACGGGAGTCTCACCCCGCTCGTGGTGTGGCAGTAAAGCCGTCACATCACAAAACCCAACCACTCCTAGTAATAAGTGGTCTGGTAAAATAAATGGACAAGCAATCATCACATCCCTCTGTGTTTTTTGCATTTCATCTCTCTGCATTTACTTTCTTCTGTTCATCTCGCACACTCGATCCCTAGCTACTACTCCTAGTATCCCTAGCTACTACTCCTAGGGCCATTTCTTTTGGCGGCTTAAAAAATAAGCCGTCTCTTCCCCAGCTTTTCCCATAAGACTAGTCACAGTGGAGAGTAACATTAAGGCGCCTCACTCATTTATTTGGGCGTCTAAACTACTACTAGTACCTCCGTCCTGGTTTATTCGTCACCATTGTAATTTGTGCTAAATTTTGACCAAAGATTTAACTGATAAAATGTTAGTGCATGTGACTTGCACAAACATTTCATTAGTTAAATTTATGGTCACGTACTATATGCACGTACTTACAAAATGCGTAGGGATACTCAAGGTTTCCAAACTTTTCCTTTTACATACTTAATTAAGGACGCTAATAATTCCCGAACATTTGGGATTTATCATTAGCGTCCCAAAACTAATGAGACCGCCTTACGAAACTAAATTATATTCCTAATAAAATACACGACGCTCGCAGGAGCGCTTGCGGCGCGCCATGAGTGCCCTGGTGCGCGGGCGTTTCCCAGCGCACCAACACAACGCCTCTTCCTCCGCATCGCAACTCGCGAGGTTCTGATTGGAGGCTTGCCGGCGGGCGAGCGCGATCTCGCCGGTGTGGTGATCTGGCGCCAACAGGTACTCCTCCTTGTTGGAAGCGTGTACCCGGTCCACATACCGCAAGCGTACATGAGGCGCTTGGGCCCGACTGCACTCAGGGCTTTGGCACGGGCGTCCTCCACCACCCTCACAGCCCTCACACGAGCCTTTTGCCAAAGAGCCAATTGCCCGACTCTCTCGGACGCGACATAGGCCTGCCAGGCACCTTGACCCGCGGCGTGCTTCTCTTCCTCGGCCTTCTTCTCCACCTCTATTTTGGCACGCTCTGCCAGAGGCAAAGCCTCCCACAAGGCGACATCCATTTCTTTCTAAAGCTCCTCAGGGCTGGGGGGCTCGGCGAGCGACGCGGCGTTCTCCTCATAGCAGGGAGCTGACACGTCCTCCGACGCACATGCTGGCGAGATTGGGAACGCCGATGTGTCCACCTTGACGCATCGCGGCGAGGAGTGGAACACCGACGTGTCCTCCTCGACTAGTGGCGGCGAGGAACGGAACGACAACGCGTGACCATCCGCGCGGTGCAGCGAGGGGCGCCTAGGGCTTGGGAGGGGCAATGCCATGGTGGTCGACGTGAGAGGGAGGGGGAGGAGATAGTGATGAACGTGAGCGTTCTTCCGAATGCCGTGGGAGGTGTAGTATTTATAGCGAGCAATGGCACACCTACATAAGATATGGACTGAGCTGCACTGACTTAACTGCAGGTCCAGTTGCGTCACTGACATGTGGGCTAGATGCTTGTTCGGCCCACATGTCAGTGACCCAATGCACCTACAGTTAAGTAACTAAAGTAGCATCCCGTAAGATATGTTGCGTGATTAACGTAACAACTACGTGGGCATATTTGTTGGAGTAAATTATGGGGGAGGGAAGGGGTGGAAATATTGCTGGTCACAACGGATTGGATGAGCGCAGGGGGAGGAGAGTCATGCATGCAGATTTTTTCCACACGGGGTGGAGTGGTGGGAGAGTCAAGCAGACGTTCAGATTTCAAGGTGCACTAAATTATTGCATGCGATGATTAAGGCTGGCCATAGTGGTGGTAATGTGGTACTCCCTCCTTTCCGGTTTATAGGGCTTATTTCAACTTTTTTGTTTTTCCAATTTAAATGCTCATCTCCATCTCATTTTTAGTTTTCGAGGTGCATTAAATCTTGGCATGCAAGAATTAAAAAGGAACACACCAATGCATGTAATGTTCCTGCTCATCTAGTGGCCAAGTATGCATGCACTGCAATTAATCCAAATTAATGCATGATTTTAATTTGAGTAGTTTTGTAAAGTATGAGATACATTCCTTCACTAACAAAATGCATTGGTTGATGAGATTTCATATTTGAGCCCTATAAACCGGAAAGGATGGAGTATCTTACTAGCTGGTATCATGCACACGGGAATAGCAAACATGCTGATGTGACAAAGAATTAAAGAAGAGAGGGGGGGGTTAGAGTAACATAGGTAGATACCGTATCTGTTGGGGAACGTAGCAATAATTCAAAATTTTCCTACGTGTCACCAAGATCAATCTATGGAGTCATCTAGCAACGAGGGAGGAGTGGATCTACATACCCTTGTAGATCGCGCGCGGAAGCGTTCAAGAGAACGGGGTTGATGGAGTCGTACTCGTCGTGATCCAAATCACCGATGATCCTAGCGCCGAACGGACGGCACCTCCGCGTTCAACACACGTACGGAGCAGCAACGTCTCCTCCTTCTTGATCCAGCAAGGGGGAGGAGAGGTTGATGGAGATCCAGCAGCACGACGGCGTGATGGTGGAAGTAGCGGGATTCCAACAGGGCTTCGCCAAGCGCTGCGGGAGGAGGGAGATGTGTCATGGGAGGGAGAGGGAGGCGCCAGGGCTTAGGTATTGCTGCCCTCCCTTCCCCCACTATATATAGGGACAAGGGAGAGGGGGGGGGCGCAGCCTTGGCCCTTCCTCCAAGGAAGGGTGCGGCCAGGGAGGAGTCCATCCTCCCCAAGGCACCTCGGAGGTGCCTTCCCCTTTTAGGACTCTTCCTTTCCCTTATCTCTTGGCGCATGGGCCTCTTGGGGCTGGTGCCCTTGCCCATACAGGCCAAGGCGCACCCCCTACAGCCCATGTGCCCCCCCCCGGGCAGGTGGCCCCACCCGGTGGACCCCCGGGACCCTTCCGGTGGTCCCGGTACAATACCGGTGACCCCGAAACTTGTCCCGATAGCCGAAATAGCACTTCCTATATATAATTCTTTACCTCCGGACCATTCCGGAACTCCTCGTGACGTCCGGGGTCTCATCCGGGACTCCAAACAACATTCGGGTTACCGCATACTAATATCTCTATAACCCTAGCATCACCAAACCTTAAGTGTGTAGACCCTACGGGTTCGGGAGACATGCAGACATGACCGAGATGACTCTCCGGTCAATAACCAATAGCGGGATCTGGATACCCATGTTGGCTCCCACATGTTCCACGATGATCTCATCGGATGAACCACAATGTCAAGGACTTAATCAATCCTGTATACAATTCCCTTTATCTAGCGGTACGATACTTGCCCAAGATTCGATCGTCGGTATCCCGATACCTTGTTCAATCTCGTTACCGGCAAGTCTCTTTACTCGCTCCATAACGCATCATCCCATGATCAACTCCTTGATCACATTGTGCACATTATGATGATGTCCTACCAAGTGGTCCCAGAGATACCTCTCCGTTTACACGGAGTGACAAATCCCAGTCTCGATTCGTGCCAACCCAACAGACACTTTCGGAGATACCTGTAGTGTACCTTTATAGCCACCCAGTTACGTTGTGACGTTTGGCACACCCAAAGCACTCCTACGGTATCCGGGAGTTGCACAATCTCATGGTCTAAGGAAATGATACTTGACATTAGAAAAGCTTTAGCATACGAACTACATGATCTTGTGCTAGGCTTAGGATTGGGTCTTGTCCATCACATCATTCTCCTAATGATGTGATCCCGTTATCAATGACATCCAATGTCCATGGTCAGGAAACCGTGACCATCTATTGATCAACGAGCTAGTCAACTAGAGGCTTACTAGGGACATGGTGTTGTCTATGTATCCACACATGTATCTGAGTTTCCTATCAATACAATTCTAGCATGGATAATAAACGATTATCATGAACAAGGAAATATAATAATAATCAATTTATTATTGCCTCTAGGGCATATTTCCAACAGTCTCCCACTTGCACTAGAGTCAATAATCCAGTTCACATCGATATGTACTCAAGGTCACATCCCCATGTGACTAACACCCAAAGAGTTTACTAGAGTCAATAATCTAGTTCACATTACCATGTGATTAACACTCGATGAGTTCTGGGTTTGATCATGTTATGCTTGTGAGAGATGTTATAGTCAATGGGTCTGAATCTTTCAGATCCGTATGTACTTCGCAAATCTCTATGTCATCTTGTAGATGCAGCTACTACGCTATATTTGGAGCCATTTCAAATAACTGTTCTACTTGGAGCTATTCTAAATTGTTGCTCCATTATACGTATCCGGTATCTCTACTCAGAGCTATCCGGATAGGTGTTAAGCTTGCATCGACGTAACTCTTTACGTCGAACTCTTTATCACCTCCATAACCGAGAAACATATCCTTATTCCTCTAAGGATAATTTAGACTGCTATCTGGTGATCTACTCCTAGATTACCTTTGTACCCTCTTGCCAGATATGTGGCAAGGCACACATCAGGTGCGGTACACAGCATAGCATACTGTAGAGCCTATGTCTTAAGCATAGGGGACGACCTTCGTCCTTTCTCTCTATTCTGCCGTGGTCTAGCTTTAAGTCTTAACTTCATACCTTACAACTCAGGCAAGAACTCCTTCTTTGACTGATCCATCTTGAACACCTTCAAGATCATGTCAAGGTATGTGCTCATTTGAAAGTACCATTAAGCGTTTTGATCTATCCTTATAGATCTTGATGCTCAATGTTCAAATAGCTTGATCCAGGCTTTCCATTGAAAAACACTTTCAAATAACCCTATATGCTTTCCAGAAATTCTACGTCATTTCTGATCAACAATATGTCAACAACATATATTTATCAGAAATTCTATAGTGCTCCCACTCACTTCTTTGGAAATACAAGTTTCTCATAAACTTTGTATACACCCAAAACTTTGATCATCTTATCAAAGCATACATTCCAACTCCGAGATGCTTACTCCAGTCCTTAGAAGGATTGCTAGAGCTTGGCATACTTGTTAGCATCTTTCAGGATTGACAAAACCTTCTGGTTGTATCACATACAACCTTTCCTCAAAAATCGTCGAGGAAACAATTGTTTTTGGCATCCTATCTGCAAGATTTCACAAATAATGCAGTAATTGCTAATATAATTCCAACAGACTCTTAGCATCGCTACGAGTGAGAAAGTCTCATCGTAGTCAACTCCTTGAACTTGTCGGAAAACATCTTAATGACAAGTTGAGCTTTCTTAATGGTGGCATTTACCATCATTGTCCGTCTTCCTTTTAAAATCCATCTGTACTCAACAGCCTCATGACCATCGAGCTGTTCTGTCAAAGTCTACACTTTGTTTCCATACATGGATCCTCTCTCGGATTTTATGGCCTCGAGCCATTTATCGGAATCCGGGCCCACCATCGCTTCTCCATAGCTTGTAGGTTTATTGTTATCTAGCAACATGACTTCCAAGACAGGATTACGTACCACTCTGAAGTAGTACGCATCCTTGTCATCCCACGAGGTTTGGTAGTGACTTGATCTGAAGTTTCATGATCACTATCATAAGCTTCCACTTCAATTGGTGTAGGTGCCACAGAAACAACTCCCTGTGCCCTGTCACACACTAGTTGAAGAGACGGTTCAATAACCTCATCAAGTCTCCACCATCCTCCCACTCAATTCTTTCAAGAGAAACTTTTCCTCGAGAAAGGACCCAATTCTAGAAACAATCCCTTATTGCTTTCAGATCTGAGACAGGAGGTATACCCAACTGTTTTGGGTGTCCTATGAAGATGCATTTATCCGCTTTGGGTTCGAGCTTATCAGCCTGAAACTTTTTCGCATAAGCGTCGCAGCCCCAAACTTTTAAGAAATGACAGCTTAGGTTTCTCTAAACCATAGTTCATACGGTGTCATCTCATCGGAATTACGTGGTGCCCTATTTAAAGTGAATGTGGTTGTCTCTAATGCCTAACACATAAACTATCGTGGTAATTCGATAAGAGACATCATGGTATGCATCATATCCAATAGGGTGCAGTTATGATGTTCGGACACACCATCACACTATGGTGTTCCAGGCTGTATTAGTTGTGAAACAATTTCCACAATGTCTTAATTATGTGCCAAACTCGTAATTCAGATATTCATCTCTATGATCATATCATAGATATTTTATCCTCTTGTCACGACGATCTTTCAACTTCACCCTGAAATTACTTGAACCTTTCAATAATTCAGACTCGTGATTCATCAAGTAAATATACTCAACATCTACTCAAATCATCTGTGAAGTAAGAACATAACGATATCCACTACACGCCTCAGCACTCATTGGACTGCACACATCAAAATGTATTACTTCCAACAAGTTGCTTTCTAGTTTCATTTTACTGAAAATGAGGCTTTCAGTCATCTTGCCCATGTGGTATGATTTGCATGTCTCAAGTGATTCAAAATCAAGTGAGTCAAAACGGTCCATTTGCATGGAGTTTCTTCATGCATATACACCAATAGACATGGTTCGCATGTCTCAAACTTTTCAAAAATGAGTGAGTCCAAAGATCCATCAACATGGAGCCTCTTCATGCGTTTTATACCGATATGACTTAAGTGGCAGTGCCACAAGTAGGTGGTACTATCATTACTATCTTATATCTTTTGTCATGAACATGTGTATCACTATGATCGAGATTCAATGAACCATTTATTTTTGGTGCAAGACCATTGGAGGTATTATTCAAATAAACAGAGTAACCATTATTCTCCTTAAATGAATAACCGTATTGCGATAGACATAATCCGATCATGTCTATGCTCAATGCAAACACCAATCTCGATGGTAGAGGGAGCTTGTGATGCTTGATCATATCAACATTGGAAACACTTCCAACACATATTGTCAGCTCACCTTTAGCTAGTCTCCGTTTATTCCGTAGCTTTTATCTCGAGTTACTAACACTTAGCAACCGAACCGGTATCTAATACCCTGGTGCTACTAGGAGTACTAGTAAAGTACACATTAACACAATGTATATCCAATATACTTCTATCGACCTTGCCAGCCTTCTCATCTACCAAGTATCTAGGGTAATTCTGCTCTAGTGGCTGTTCCCCTTATTACAGAAGCACTTAGTCTCGGGTTTGGGTTCAACCTTGGGTTTCTTCACTAGAGCAGCAGCTGATTTGCCGTTTCATGAAGTATCCCTTCTTGCCCTTGCCCTTCTTGAAACTAGTGGTTTCACCAACCATCAACAATTGATGCTCCTTCTTGATTTCTACTTTTGTGGTGTCAAACATCGCGAATATCTCAAGGATCATCATATATGTCCCTGATATGTTATAGTTCATCACGAAGCTCTAGCAGCTTGGTGGTAATGACTTCGGAGAAACATCACTATCTCATCTGGAAGATCAACTCCCACTTGATTCAAATGATTGTTGTACTCAGACAATCTGAGCACAAGCTCAACAATTGAGCTTTTCTCCCTTAGTTTGCAGGCTAAGAAAATCGTCAGAGGTCTTATACCTCTTGACGTGGGCACGAGCCTGAAATCCCAATTTCAGTCCTTGGAACATCTCATATGTTCTGCGATGTTTCAAAAACGTCTTTGGTGCCTCAATTCTAAACCATTTAGCATTACGCACTGAACTATCATGTAGTCATCAAAACGTGTATGTCAGATGTTCGCAACATCCACAGACGAAGTTCGAGGTTCAGCACACTGAGCGGTGCATTAAGGACATAAGCCTTCTATGAAGCAATGAGGACAATCCTCAGTTTACGGACCTAGTCCGCATAATTGCTACTATCAACTTCCAACTAAATTTTCTCTAGGAACATATCTAAACAGTAGAACTGAAGCGCGAGCTAAGACATAATTTGCGAAGACCTTTTGACTATGTTCAGGATAATTAAGTTCATCTTATGAACTCCCACTCAGATAGACATCCCTCTAGTCATCTAAGTGATTACATGATCCGAGTCAACTAGGCCGTGTCCGATCATCACGTGAGACGGACTAGTCAACATCGGTGAACATCTTCATGTTGATCGTATCTACCATATGACTCATGCTCGACCTTTCGGTCTCTTGTGTTCCGAGGCCATGTCTGTACATGCTAGGCTCATCAAGTCAACCTAAGTGTTTTGCATGTGTTCCGAGGCCATGTCTGTACATGCTAGGCTCGTCAACACCCGTTGTATTCGAACGTAAGAATCTATCACACCTGATCATCACGTGGTGCTTCGAAACGACGAACCTTCGCAACGGTGCACAGTTAGGGGGAACACTTTCTTGAAATTTTAATGAGGGATCATCTTATTTACTACCGTCGTTCTAAGCAAATAAGAAGTATTAACATGATAAACATCACATGCAATCAAATAGTGACATGATATGGCCAATATCATATTGCTCCTTTTGATCTCCATCTTCGGGGCTCCATGATCATCATCATCACCGGCATGACACCATGATCTCCATTATCATGATCTCCATCATCGTGTCTTCATGAAGTTGTCTCGCCAACTATTACTTCTACTTCTACAGCTAACGGTTAGCAATAAAGTAAAGTAATTACATGGCGTTATTCAATGACACGCAGGTCATATAATAAATAAAGACAACTCCTATGGCTCCTGCCGGTTGTCATACTCATCGACATGCAAGTCGTGATTCCTATTACAAGAACATGATCATCTCATACATCACATATATCATTCATCACATCCTTTGGCCATATCACATCACATAGCATACCCTGCAAAAACAAGTTAGACGTCCTCTAATTATTGTTTGCATGTTTTACGTGGCTGCTATGGGTTTCTAGCAAGAACGTTTCTTACCTACGCAAAAACCACAACGTGATATGCCAATTGCTATTTACCCTTCATAAGGACCCTTTTCATCGAATCCGATCCGACTAAAGTGGGAGAGACAGTCACCCGCTAGCCACCTTATGCAACTAGTGCATGTCAGTCGGTGGAACCAGTCTCACGTAAGAGTACGTGTAAGGTCGGTCCGGGCCGCTTCATCCCACAATGCCGCCGAATCAATATTGGACTAGTAACGGTAAGCATATTGAACAAAATCAACGCCCACAACTACTTTGTGTTCTACTCGTGCATAGAAACTACGCATAAACCTGCCTCTGATACCACTGTTGGGGAACGTAGCAATAATTCTAAATTTTCCTATGTGTCACCAAGATCAATCTATGGAGTCATCTAGCAACTAGGTAGGAGTGGATCTACATACCCTTGTAGATCGCGCGCAGAAGCGTTCAAGAGAACATGGTTGATGGACACGTACTCGTCGTGATCCAAATCACCGATGATCCTAGCACCGAACGGACGGCACCTCCGCATTCAACACACGTACGGAGCAGCGACGTCTCTTCCTTCTTGATCCAGCAAGGGGGGAGGAGAGGTTGATGGAGATCCAGCAGCACGACGGCGTGATGGTGGAAGTAGCGGGATTCCAACAGGGCTTTGCCAAGCGCTGCGGGAGGAGGGAGATGTGTCATGGGAGGGAGAGGGAGGCGCCAGGGCTTAGGTATTGCTGCCTTCCCTTCCCCCACTATATATAGGGCCAAGGGAGAGGGGGGGCAGCCTTGGACCTTCCTCCAAGGAAGGGTGTGGCCATGGAGGAGTCCATCCTCCCCAAGGCACCTCGGAGGTGCCTTCCCCTTTTAGGACTCTTCCTTTCCCTTATCTCTTGGCGCATGGGCCTCTTGGGGCTAGTGCCCTTGGTCCATACAGGCCAAGGCGCACCCCCTACAGCCCATGTGCCCCCCCGGGGCAGGTGGCCCCACCCGGTGGACCCCCGGGACCCTTCCGGTGGTCCCGGTACAATACCGGTGACCCTGAAACTTGTCCCGATAGCCGAAATAGCACTTCCTATATATAATTCTTTACCTCCGGACCATTCCGGAACTCCTCGTGACGTCTGGGATCTCATCCGGGACTCCGAACAACTTTCGGGTTACCGCATACTAATATCTCTATAACCCTAGCGTCACCGAACCTTAAGTGTGTAGACCCTACGGGTTCGGGAGACATGCAGACATGACCGAGATGACTCTCTGGTCAATAACCAACAGCGGGATCTAGATACCCATGTTGGCTCCCACATGTTCCATGATGATCTCATCGGATGAACCACGATGTCAAGGACTTAATCAATCCCGTATACAATTCCCTTTATCTAGCAGTACGATAATTGCCCGAGATTCGATCGTTGGTATCCCGATACCTTGTTCAATCTCGTTACCGGCAAGTCTCTTTACTCGTTCCGTAACACATCATCCCGTGATTAACTCCTTGATCACATTGTGCACATTATGATGATGTCCTACCGAGTGGGCCCAGAGATACCTCTTCATTTACACGGAGTGACAAATCCCAGTCTCGATTCGTGCCAACCCAACAGACACTTTCGGAGATACCTGTAGTGTACCTTTATAGCCACCCAGTTACGTTGTGACGTTTGGCACACCCAAAGCACTCCTACGGTATCCGGGAGTTGCACAATCTCATGGTCTAAGGAAATGATACTTGACATTAGAAAAGCTTTAGCATACGAACTACATGATCTTGTGCTAGGCTTAGGATTGGGTCTTGTCCATCACATCATTCTCCTAATGATGTGATCCCGTTATCAACAACATCCAATGTCCATGGTCAGGAAACCGTGACCATCTATTGATCAACGAGCTAGTCAACTAGAGGCTTACTAGGGACATGGTGTTGTCTATGTATCCACACATGTATCTGAGTTTCCTATCAATACAATTCTAGCATGGATAATAAACGATTATCATGAACAAGGAAATATAATAATAATCAATTTATTATTGCCTCTAGGGCATATTTCCAACAATATCATGTTAAATACTATGCTACTTTGTGTCATACATGGCACTATAAAGGTAGTCCCGTATCATACACTAGTATCATGCACATGATACTAGTATATGATACTTTCTACTACGAATAGCCTAAAGATAATATTGACTAATCTCTACTCTCTATCTCGACTCTTATCTCTATTTTCTACTCTATATAGTTATTTATTACTCCTATAAAAATCTCAGTTGGTGGTGATGGTGCGTCTGCCTCTGGACAATGTGAGTCGTTCGATCTACTTGGATCCAACGGTTGAGATGTGTGTGCATAGAGACATGGCCTTGCCACCGGAGGTATAGCAGAAATTTACCCACCTCTGCCACTGTATAAAATACAGAACTACTCATTCCAGCCTCATTTCCTTTCTCGTTCATCTCCTTGCATTCTTGCCGACGGCGGTAAAGGTTCTTGAAGATGGAGTCCAGACTCTAGAAACCACTACAAAAACTATTCCATCGCCTCTATCTTGGTAAGAGTAGGTGAAATTTTTTAATCGAGCCCTTTAGGGGGAGGGAGGTAGTGGTACTCTAATAGCTAACCTTGTTGTGATGACTAGATAGGACATGGCACGCACCTGGACGGAGGAACTAGTCTGCATTGTGCATTTAAGTTTTGTCTAAAGTCAATGTACCTCTACTTTGACCAAACTTATAGAAAAATGTACATCAACATTCACAATGTCAAATCAATATTTTTATAATCATTATAAAACGTAGTTTTTATACTCATTATAATCAGTATTATAGATATTGATATTTTTAGTATAAATTTTGTCAAAAACTTTGCAAACGGTTGACGGAAGTAAAAAGGACCAGAGGGAGTATCATGCATGCGGAGTAGGCAAAAAATTGCTCATTTATAGCCGGTCGAAGCCTCAAAAGGCGTGATCGCGAGGGAGACGAAGGTCGTGGGAGGCGCAACGGTTGAGAGAATTAAGTGAAGTTACATCCACGCGCCGGCATGGCGTGCGAACAGGCAGAAGCTATACCGTCAGGCCTACGATATGGGTCTAGTAGACATGACATCTAGTGGGCCCCGCATAGTACTCGAGAACTCTTTGGGGGCTTGCAGCCGTTTATCCACCGGGTAAGCCAACAACCCCACGCATTCGCATGCCCTACTTGTCCCCGCCTTCTACCTTACAATAGTTCTCTCCTAGTCGTCCCGTCCTTTCACATCACACCAGTTAAACTTCTCCTAACCATCCTCCAAAATCCATGGCCTCCCAAATCTCCATGGTCGCCGCTGAGTACCAGGTTAGAGACATCACCGGCGATGAGTTCATCGTCATCTACACCCATGGATCCATGACGGTGAAAGCATGCCTTGCTCGCTTCCTATGCATGTTCAATAGTTCAAAGGATGAGCGGGTCGCTGGGCTAGTTGTTGAGTACACCACGGTCCTGGAAAGCGAGAAGATTCTAAAGGAGGCAGAGAAGAAGAAGCCCGCCGTGATCCAGGTTTGCGTACATAACGTGTGCTTGGTCTACCACATATGCCATGCCAACGTTGAGTGCCAGGATTTTAATAACTGCCTCAAGGACGAAAGAGTGAAATTCGTTACTATACACTTTAGGAACGACACGGATGTCCTGGGTCGGATATGCCACATTGTAGGCCAGCCCTTCGATCTCCAGAAGGCAAGCCTGGTGTCCTCCTCTCAGCCGTCAATGCTGACCCTGGCAGTAGCCATGATTGATCCTTCGTACGCTAAACTGAAGAAACCTCGCCACAAGTTTCATCATGCATGGGAGTCGAAGACAATAGATAGAGATCACATCTTGTACGCATCAATGGATGCCTACCTTTGTTTAAATATCTACAAGGGTTGGATGAAGAAGCAGAGACCAGTGTCCGGTTCAAGCAAAGAAGCGTCGACAAAGAGGAAGAGGGACGAAGAGGAAGTCGAGAATGTGGACTCGGACTCCGAGTAAAGGTGGCAGTGCCATCGCTCATGCTGGTTCTACTGCAGTGTCAAGCGGACTAGTTGCTTAGTTTTATTTCAGGGGTGTGTTGTGCTGAGCCCCCAGCAGAACTATGTTTATGTTCTTTCTCGTTATTTGAACTTTATGTTCTTTCTCGTTATTTGAACTCTTTAGTACATACAGTAGTACTAGTACTATGTCTTACTACTGTTCTTCTTGCAGTTGGTACTACTGCTTGTATCTTCGTGTTCCTACTTTACTTAATATGTTCGTACTAGTAGTATAATTTGGGTCAATCGATTTGTGAAAGAAGTTCGACGGAGCGAAGGAAGAAGCCGGCAGAGAAGCTAACCCAGTATCTATATTAGGGTGGCAGGGTGCCCATGATCTATCTTATGAGTGTTGGGTGTGGAATGCAGTTCACCAGAAAAAATGGATCGTGCCCGGGGTTAAACGGATGGTGGGGGTGGGGGGAGCATGGCGGTGGTAGGCAGTTCAGGGGAGGGCACGGCGGTGCTGGCAGGTGGTTAGGCGTGTGGCAGGCTGGCAGCTCGAGGCCTGAGTGAGAAGATGAATAGTGCATCAATTTCGGAGGTTGAAGAAGCCCTTTTGGCCATCCATGTTGCATTCAATGGCTCACAAGAGTCGACTGACCCAAATTGCTCCTTCAGATTACAGGATCCATGTGGCATTCAAGGTCTCGAAGGTAGATTCCGCGTCCACACCCGGTTTGCGGGCTCGGCGCTGGTGCGACCGGCTTCCACCGTGATAGCCACCATGCGCGCCTCCTCCGCGCGGGTGGAGACGGCGATGACACGCTAGTTCCTCCTCATCGGCGTGCTGGAGCACGCGCTCGTCCTCCTCTTCGTAAGTTGCATGCATAGACACGGCTCCACCAGCTGCTCGCGTGCTTGGCAGCGCGGCAGCATCGCGAGGAGGGACTGCAGACAACATGAGCGGGCGAGCCTTCGACTTCATGGCACAGGGATGGCAGTGACACGGCGGTGATGGGTGAGAAATGGTTGGCCGGAGCAGGTGGGCACTAGCATGCGCAACGGCGGCGGCATATTGATGAGTGCACATATGGGAGCTTAGTTTAGTTTTATATAGGGTTGGTCAAACCTAAAAGAAAACCGTACTAGTACACGTAAGCATTAGACTGAGGCAACGCTTATATTAGTTACCACAACCATGATACGGAATCCTGTGCAAGCGCGTGAACCGCGGCCACGCGATTGATCGAACGATGCGTCACCGTGTCACGCTCGAAGGACATCCACCGAACCTTTTTGTGTGTGTGAAAACAATCCCTGAATATTAGTCAACATTTTTTTCCTGGAAAAGTTCTTGACGCTACAATATTTCCATATATTTGAATTTAGCTCCAGTTCGTGTTTATTTGGATTTGGACGTTTTAGGTGCGCCCTAGTTTTTTTAATAATGATTTTGTGTGTGTGACTGAGAGAGAACGTGTGTATGTGTCCAAATGTGTGTCGCGGAGGAAGGGCAATGTGGAGACGGTGTGCGTGTGATAGAGACATATAGAGGTGTGAATGTGCAAATGATCATGCATGAGTGAGACATAGACAGATGCCGATATGTTGTGTATACATGAGGGAACGGTCTTCTATTTGTACTTGTGTGTGTGTTAGAGAGAGAGAGAGAGAGGAGCATCCGTAACACAAGAACCATCTCTCTCGATTCGTCCGCCCCTCGCACGATCGCATGTAACACATGCATCAACGCACACATTTTGACACCCTCACCCGACCCCTGCCCACCTCAAGGCCCGCACATCGCTCTATATCTCGCACGCACAATCTCTTCGTGAAAACCCTATTTAGCATGTAGCTTTCCATCACATACACACACATTTCTCTCCATAGTTTTGATTTCTCTCAATATCTGACACACACACACACCCACACACCCACACACACACACACACCGCACACACACCCCCCTCCCCGAGCACATAATTCATTCCCATCCAAGGTTATATGGCGACCACTCTCGTTTGTGCTTCTCTGCACCCCAGCATGCACAACACCTCAATCTTCAAAGAGGGCATCGAGGAGATCGAAGACGGCGACCACACTGCACTAGGGAATGCGGGGCCATTTGGAAGCAGGATGATGTGACGACGGCTGACTGACTCCTCCCCCTCTCTCCTGCATAAAATTATCAATCCCTCTCTCTCCCGCACAAAACTATCAATCCCTCAACCCACGAGATCCTTCCCCTCTCGTCCATGTTTACCAACTCTATCATCAAACCTAGTGTCTCTTCTCCTTCCACATGTACAGAATCCGGATGCACACGCATCTCAGTATATTACATGTCTCCATCTTTCTCACAGACCTAACTTATTTCTCTCTATTTCTCTCTCTCTCTCTCGTTAGGTTTGTCTCCTACTCTCTCGTCCACATACATACAATCTTTCCCGGCCCATCTGCTCCATCTTTGCAAGCTCTCTCTACACGTTTCATTCACACATTGGGATGTGTTCAAAATGTTGCTTCTATAATGGATGATGTAGAGTTATGGTTGGTTTTGTTGCATCCTACAAAGTAATAACTATGAAATGCATTTAGATTCTCATTTGACTGGGATTATGTGAGTTTGAGCATATTGTGAAGTACTATAGACCTCGTATATATCTTGGAATTCAACAATGATTGTAACTATTGAATTGTATAGACCATTACATTCGAAGTGAGTAGCCTAATATATTTATTTCACAATTACTACAAATGATTAATTCACTACAAACTAAGAAAAAAATGTGTAATCCCTCCATTTTTATTGAAGTCCGCGTATTAGCATTGGTCAAAGTCAAGTTTTGTCAAATCTTAGAAAGTTTATAACAAAAAATATTAACATATACAATAACAAATAAATACCATTAGATTCATTATTGAATGTACTTTCACATCATACATATTTGTTATGGTAAATGTTTATATTTTTCTGTAAACTTGGTCAAACTTTAGGAAGTTTGACTTTGCTCAAACCTAATATCCAGAGTTAATAAAAAACTGAGGGAGTGCTAGTAGTTACTAGTACTACTAACAACTAGTACCACTCGCTAGTTGCTTAGCCCTATCACCCAACACGCCACACGGGGAGTTCAGTGTCACAAAATTTTGAGGTCGGCGGGAAAATCTCCCGCGACCCTCATTCGAGCAGTGCGAAGTTACCATCATAGCCTTCGAAACAGGCCTATGGATGATGCTTCGTAGGGGGCTGTTTTCGTAACTTCAGGTTCACCCTACCTGGCCAACCCCACCCCAGCACCTAGAGTAGTACACCTGAATACTCCCCATTTTCTATCCCCGCAGCAAAATAGACTTCTCCACGACACCGCAGCCTTCATGCTCCTCCCCTTCTACATCGGCGCACTCATCCACCGCAGCGCATCTGCCTCATCGATGACCTCGTACGCCGCACTGGAGCCGGTCCACCGTCGTCATCATACACGGAGCCTCTTCCCCAGCACCATCTTCCACAGTCTCGGATCTGCTTCCCGGAAGCCGACGCCAAGCGCAGAAGCACCACCATCATGGACAATGAACTGACTCCTATTGCCGCCATGATGCACAGAGGCCGCCGCAACCATCGTTCTCATCCTCGATTGGTAATGTGTGTATTGAATCACTTAGAAGTACATGTGCAGTTCCAATTTTGTTCATACCTGCCCTTCAAATTTCCTGGTTGCTATTGTTCCTGTAAAAGTAATTGGTTATAGCCTCCATTGTCCAACAGAATATCAGCTTATAATTGTGCGTCGCTCCTGTATTGCGCTGTGCTTGGGTAGGTTCTTCATCTGCAACCAGTAGTGTGGAAAATGACAGAAAGTTTTTTTAGAACTAGCAAGATGCCCATGCGTTGCACGGAACATCAAGATGCATTTGTATGAGTAGTTTATCTTGTGGGAGAAAAGGATGAATGAAGGGAAGGCCTTATTTGCAAATCTAGAGAGGGGTGTGGGTATCTTTCTGCAAAATTGCCATAGTTTCCTTCCTATCCGTCGGATATAATCGGACGGCCTATATTGCAGGATGGCAGGCACACCATCATCACCAACTCTGTTTTTTAAAAGAGTAGAAAAGTAGAGATAAATATTAAATATTAAATAAGTATAATAGTAGAGAAGAGAGTAGAGATAGTAGGGACGTCGGGAAAGGATCGCGCGCGTGGGAAAAAGCGGCCGGCGCGCGCTAGTTTTGGAGCGTGGCGTCCGACACGCTTTATAAAATCCAAAACCCTCCCACCGCTCTGTGCCTTTCCACCGCTCTCTCCCCTCTCTGCGTCTCGCCACCACTCTTCCTCGCCTCGCTGCCGCCGCGCCACCATGCCGTCGCGTCGCTGGGAAACTTGGGGATACCGTGGCGTCCATGCGCGCCCCTCCGGCGGCTTCTCCACCGAGATCTGGTTCTGCGGGATGCGCCTCGGCCTCGGCAATTTCAACACCGCCAACGAGTCTGCCCGCGCATATGATGCGGCGGCGTGGCACCTCCCATGGCCTCGTAGAACATTGAACTTCCCCAATGTGCCGACGTGGGAGTGGGCGTAGGAGCTCGCGTCTCTGCCGTGGCTTATCACCGACGAGGATCGTCGCGACAACCAGAGGCGGGAGCACCGTCTTGGTATCGCCAAGATGGACGAGGAAGCCATGGCGCTGTGGTGCCAATGCTTTCCGCAGGACATCATCAACGAGCGCGAGTTCTAGGCGCAAAGGAGGGTGGAGAGGGAGAAGAGGAGGGTGGGGCGATCCGCCTATCATGAGGACAAACGTACGCGAAAAGCGGACACTCAATTCAACATGAGGCTAGGAGCAGCGTCGCCCTCGAAATCCGACGACGATCGGTATCTTCACGCCTACATTTAGACATCGGAGGAGGACATCACCGAGGAGGAGTCGGACGACGAGGAGTAGTTGAACTATCTTTTTTTTTATCTTTCTATGATATATCTATGCCGAGAACTATCTATGTCTCTACTCTCTAGTCTCTAGTCTCTATCTCTACTTCTCGATCAGCACTCCGGGCCCACATAAACTGGCTATTCCAGCGTTGTAAACGCTTTTTTAAAACACCGCGCGTTGCGCTTCTGTTGGAGATGCTCTAACATGGAAAACACGTGCTTTAATGTTGCCCACAAGATGCATGAGTATTACTAGTAGTATATTTTTCTTTCCATGTTGAGATTTTAAAACCACGAGTGCGAACATGCAAAGGAGTAATGAAGATCAAACACGGGATATTGGGGACATCTTCAAAGAGCATGGCAAGTTAAAGAGGAGCCGCACCGAACCTGTAAAACGAGCTTTGGTAAGTAACACCCTTTCAATTACTTTCATTTAGCCTCATGTTCTTCGATGTGTATATGTTGTAGTTTCTGTTTCTCTTAGCCTCGTGTTCTTCGAGGTGTAATAAGAAGAGTCTTAATCGTCCTAATGCTTTCAGTTTTGGGAAAACTTTGTTTTTGCCACTCTAGTTTTTGCCAACTTTGCTTATGCCACTCTAGAATTTGACATTTCACTTTTGCCACTCTTAGCTTTTGACAATATATCACTTTTGCCATTCTGTGGCAAAAACGATAATTTTAGAGTGGCAATTGTGATACATGTCAAAAGCTAAGAGTGGCAAAAGTGAAATAAAAATTATCATTTTTGCCATGGAATGGCATTTGTGATGTATTGTTAAAAGCTAAGAGTGGCAAAAGTGAGATGTCAAATTCTAGAGTGGCATAAGCAAAGTTGGCAAAAACTAGAGTGGCAAAAACAAAGGTTTACAGGGTTCAGAATAGAATCCAGTGATAGCACACAAGGGTTTACAGGGGCGCCACTATATAAGAATATCCTCTGCATTACAAAGATAATGTCACTACTATTTATGTTTTCATGGTTCTCAGATATTATACGTAATTATAGTCAATATCAGAATCCGTGCATCAGAAGAATATTGTGCAACACTACAACAACTTACAAAATTGGCACCAAGGCATTGAGTGCCATTCTGGATGCAATGAAACTCATACGCTCCCCACCTGTAGATTCTTGTTCAGAATATGATCCTACTGACTATTCTGACCTCGAGGAGTCAAAGGCAGATGGCATGTCCTGTTCACCCATCAAGGTGCCTATTCTAATTTGGCAAGGTTTTATTGATTGCGCGTAACTTGCATATGTTGTCTTGCATTTCTTCTACTTTGTTGCACCGCCATCTACTTATTTTACTCATCATATATGTCAAGATGCCATGCCCATCCATTATCAATGCATATTCCATCTGTCATCATACCATGTTTTTTCACTCAAATGATGTTCTTGTGCATCAGACATCAAAAAGGAAGAGGGTGATTGTCGAACCTGAAGGAGCACCAGCAAAGTCCATGAAAAATGTGGTGGTGCCGGAGAAATCAGACAGCACCTCACTTATATTGGATGTACAACCAGTGACACAAAACGTAGGACCGACTCCAGCACACTGTACCCATACTTTACTGGCCACACCACTAGCCCCACCACACATGACCTGCACTCCAGCAAAAGGTGTGCCGATTTCAGTTGCCATAGCACCAGTCGTACCACAGAAAAATCCCACTCCAGCAAAAAGTACAACAAGTCCACCGGCCGAAGACCTATCCCAACTGCAGAGACAACCAATTCATGTAGATTGGAACCCCATTCCAGTTATTCCTAGTTTAAAAGACAATGCTTTCAATGTTGTTAGGGACTACGTGCATATATTCCCATCATGGGAAGATTATAGTGAAGACAAACACCATTTTCACATCTTCCTGTCCCGCTTACGTGTAAGTGCTATTATTCGTGGTGATTATTTTCCTGTTTTCTACTGATTGAACACATCAATGATTTGCATTACGTTGTTGTAAGTAGGCGAGGGTCAATTTGGATAGTCATGACGAGCAAATCTTGCTTGCGCTTTTCAAGGAAGCATTGCAACAGTATCGGTGTCACCTGAGGAAATCACACTTTGATGGCAAGTCTATGAATGAATTTCCGGTGAAGTCTCCTGTGCTAAATTTAGAAGACATTGAATGGAAAACCCTTGTTATGTACTTGATCTCGTTCCCAGGATGGGGTACTGTCTATGATATCACATGACAATTTGAACTTCTACTTTTCCGCATGTGCCTTACGGATCTTTTTTGCAGGAAATCTGCTCGAAGAAGAATTCCGGTTTGAAAAGAACGTCAGGATATCGCAAATATGCTGCCCGTTGTTTTGCTCTTATTACTACATGTTGTCTTGTATCACTGTACTTGCATTCATACCTGGTTCATTATGTGACAATAGTATGCATGATAGCTTGCTTATCAATTATTCGCTCCAAATTATCTGATCTGTATGAATGGTTACATTAGTGTAGAATATATCCAATGCCAATGAAATTTTTTAGCTCTGCATTATTCTTGTAAGTACCTGTTTTCTGATATGTCTCCAACATATCTATAATTTTTGATTGTTCTATATTGTTATATTATCAATCTTGGATGTTTTATAATCATTTTATAGTCATTTTATATCATTTTTTGGTACTAACCTATTGACATAGTGCCAAGTGCCAGTTCCTGTTTTTTTGTGTGTTTTTTACATCGCAAAAAATTAATACCAGACGGAGTCCAAATGCCACAGAACTTTACGTAGATTTTTTATGGACCAGAAGGAACATGTTGGGCCCTGGTTGCACCTGAGGGGAGTCCCGAGGAGGGGACAACCCACCAGGGCGCGTCAGGAGGCCCATGCGCGCCCTGGTGGGTTGTACCCACCTCGAGTTCCCCTCAGACCGCCTCTTTGCTCTATCAATACCCCAAAAATACCAGAACCCTAGGGGAGTCGACGAAATATTCATCCAGCCGTCGTAGAGTCCAGAACCACCAGATCCAATCTAGACACCATCTCGGATGGGGTTCACCACCTCCATTGGTGCCTCCCCGATGATGCATGAGTAGTTCTTTGTAGACCTTCAGGTCCGTAGTTAGTAGCTAGATGGCCTTCTCTCTCGCTGAATTATCAATACAATGGTCTCTTGGAGATCCATATGATGTAACTCTTTTTGCGGTGTGTTTGTTGGGATCTGATGAACTTTGAGTTTATGATCAGTCATATCTTTTTATATCCATGAAAGTTATTTGAGTTTCTTTGATCTCTTATATGCATGATCTCTTATAGCCTCGTATTTCTTCTCCGATAGTTGGGTTTTGTTTGGCCAACTTGATCTATTTATCTTGCAATGGGAAGAGGTGCCCGATAGTGGGTTCGATCTTTCGGTGCTTGATCCAATTGATAGAAAGGGAACCGACTCGTATGTATCATTGCTACTAAGGATAAAAAGATGGGATCTATATCTACACAATAGATAAACGGATCGTGTCTACATCATGTCATCGTTCTTATTGCATTACTCCGTTTTTCCATGAACTTAATACACTAGGTGCATGCTGGATAGCGGTCGATGTGTGGAGTAATAGTAGTATATGCAGGCAGGAGTCGGTCTAGTAATCTTGGACGTGATGCCTATGTAATGATCATTACCTGGATATCGTCATAATTATTTGAGGTTCTATCAATTGCCCAACAGTAATTTGTTTACCCACCGTTTGCTACCTTTCTTGAGAGAAGTCACTAGTGAAACCTACGGCCCCGGGGTCTTCTTTCTCATATATTTGCTTGCGATCTACTTTTCCTTTGCATTTTTATTCAGATCTATTAAACCAAAAATACAAAAAATACTTTGTTGCACTTTATTTTATTTACGATCTATTATTTGAATCTACTACAAATTTCTGGCATCATTACCTGAAAGGGATTGACAACCCCTTTAACACGGTTGCGAGGTGTTGTTATTTGTGTGCAGGTGCTGTTTACGTTGTGTTGCTTGGTTGTCCTACTGGTTCGATAACCTTGGTTTCATCACTGAGCAAATACCTACCTTCGTTATGCTACATCATCCCTTCCTCTTTAGGGAAACACCGACGTAGTCCTAGCAGACACGAGCTTTCTCACGCTATAGTCAGGGAGCAATCAAAAGGAATTTTTGGCGCCGTTGCCGGGGAGGATCTTCAACATATACTAGGTTCCTAATCACAAATCTCATCTCCTTGCAATTTACATTATTTGCCATTTGCCTCTCGTTTTCCTGTCCCCCACTTCATAAAAAATGCCGTTTTATTCGCCTGTCTTTTCTGTTTGTCGTCTTCTTGCCGGATCTGTTTTTGAGTGCAATCTTGTTGTGTGGTCATCATGACTCAAGAGAACACCAATTTATGTGATTTCTCAAATACCAACAACAATAATTTTATTGGCACTCCGCTTGCTCCTCCCGCCACTAGTGCGGAGACTTGTGATATTAATACTGCTTTGTTGTATCTTGTTATGAAAGACCAATTTTCCAGTAGTCCTAATGAGGATGCCGCGTCCCATCTTAATACCTTCATGGAATTGTGCGATATGCAAAAGAAAAAAATATGTGGACAATGATGTGGTCAAGATGAAATTATTTCTGTTTTCTTTGCGTGATTCTGCAAAAATTTGGTTCTCTTCTTTGCCTCGCAATAGTATCAATTCTTGGAATAAGTGCAAAGATGATTTTATCACTAAGTATTTTCCTCCTGCAAAAATTATTTCCCTTAGAACCCAGTTCATGAATTTCAAGCAACTTGAACATGAGCATGTTGCACAATCTTGGGAAAGGATGAAAATGATGCTAAAGAATTGCCCAACTCATGGGTTAAATCTTTGGATGATCATACAAAAATTTATGCAGGGTTGAATTTTGTTTCTTGTAAGCCGCGGGTGGTAATTTTATGGAAATTACTTTGGGTGAAGCAACCAAATTTCTTTATAATATTATGGCAAATTATTCGCAATGGCATGCCGAAAGAGCTCCTACTAGTAAAAAGGTTAAGTCGGTTGAAGAAATTTCTTCTTTGAGTGAAAAAGTTGATGCTATTGTGAATTGGTTGCTAGTAGAAGTGCTCCTATTGATCTTAATGATATGCCTTTGTCTACTTAGATTGAGCAAAATAGTGATGCCATAGATGTGATTTTTTTCTCCCGAAATAATTTCAACAATAATGCTTATAGAGGTAATTTTAGTCCTAGGCCTGTTCCTAGTAATTCCTCTAATAGTTACGGTAATTCCTATGGAAATCAATCTTATAATAATAATAGGAATATCTCTGATCTTGAGAATAATATTAAAGAATTTATCAACACTCAAAAAGTTTTCAACACTTCCATAGATGAAAAGTTGAGTGAGATTGATGATTTGTCTAGAAGTGTTGATAGAATTGCTCATGATGTTGAATATCTCAAGATAAAAAAAATTGTGCCTAAAGTAGATGAATCAATTAAAGCTCTTTATGTTTTCTATGGATGAAAGTCAGAAAAGAACTGCTATGCTTAGAGCTAAAAGAGAATTTTTAGAAAAAGCGTTTTCTAGTGGTTTCTTTCGCAAAAGTGATGAAGATCTTAAAATGATTGGCGTTTATTCTATTGATTCCTTGTTTAGTAAATTTAAGATTGATGAAAAAGGGACTGGAGAAGATTCAGCTTTAGCTATAAGGCGTCCCAATGATTCGAAGGGTGAAAATCTTGTTGAGAAAATTGATAAAAGTGGGTTTGAAGAGGTCAAAACTTTAACTAGTGATGTGCCCACTCTTTTGGATTACAAAGACTTTAATTATGATAGTTGATCTTTGATTGATTGTATTTATTTGTTGCAATCCATAATAAATTCACCCCCATGCTTATGAACAAAATAAAGCTTTTACTAAACATATTGTTGATGCTATGATGAAGGCTCTTGAAGAAAAATTGGAATTAGAAGTATCAATTCCTAGAAAATTACATGATGAGTGGGAACCTACTATCAAAGTCAAGATTAAAAATTATGAGTGTTTTGTTTTGTGTGACTTGGGTGCTAGTGTTTCTACAATTCTGAAATATTTATGTGATGTGTTTGGTCTTACTAATCTTGAAGAATGTTCTTTGAATTTGCACTTGGCGGATTCTACTATTAAAAAGCCTATGGGAAGAATTAATGATGTTCTTATTCTTGCAAATAGGAATTATGTGCCCATAGATTTTATTATTCTTGATATTGATTGCAATCCGTCTTGTCCAATTATTCTTGGTAGGCCGTTTTTACGCACTATCGGTGTCATGATTGATATGAAAGAAGGCAATATTAAGTTCCAATTTCCCTGGAGGAAGGGTATGAAACACTTTCCTAGAACTAGAATTAAGCCACCTTATGAATCAATCATGAAGGCATCTTATGGATCTCGAACCAAAGATGACAAAACTTAGATCCTTGCTTTATGCCTAGCTAAGGGCGTAAAACTATAGCGCTTGTTGGGAGGCAACCCAATGAATAAATTTAATTTTGCTTTTTACTTCCTGTTTTTGTGTGTTAGCACAATTATTCTACTGTTATGCTTGTGTTTTTTGTTCTAATTAGTGTTTGTGCCAAGTAAAGCCTTTAGGATCTTCTTGGGTGATAGTTGTTTGATCTTGCTGAAAAAACAGAAACTTTTATGCTCACAAAATTGATTTTCATTTTTTACCAGAGGGCGATAAAATACACATCCCACTTGCGGTAGATCAATATACAAATTTCTTAGGTCATCCTAATTTTTCAGAATTTTTGGAGTTATAGAAGTATTCAAAAATAGTCAGATTGCTACAGACTGTTCTGTTTTGACAGATTCTGTTTTCTTTGTGTTGTGTGCTTATTTTGATGGCTCTATGGTTTTACTTGATGAGTTTTTGCCATAGAAAAGTTGGAATACAATAGATATAATACAAAAACAAAATATGAATTGGTTTGATACAACACTTATAGTAGTGGTTTATTATTCTTATACTAACGGATCTCACGAAGGTTTTGTTGAGTTTTGTGTGATTGAAGTTTTCAAGTTTTGGGTTATCGTACGATGGATGAAGTAAGGATGGAAGAGCCTAAGATTGGGAATGCCCCGGCATCCCAAGCTATTATCCAAGAATGAGAAACCAACTAAGCTTGGGGATGCCCCCGAATGTCATCTCCGCTTTCTTCCAATGACCATCGGTATTTTACTTGAGACTATATTTTTATTCATCACATGATATGTGTTTTGCTTGGAGCGTCTTGTATGATATGAGTCTTTACTTGTTTTATTATGTGTTTTAAGTCATCAATCCTTGCTGGACACACCTATTTGAGAGATCCAAAATTATGTCATGACTTGTTAGAATTGCTCTCTGTGCTTCACTTAAACTTTTATGAGCTAGGACTTGCTCTAGTGCTTCACTTATATCTTTTTGAGCACGGTGTGCTTACTATTTTTGAATAAATGATCTCTTTCTTCACTTAGATTCATTTGAGAGTTAGTAAAATTTTGAAGAAATTCTCTCTTGCTTCACTTAAATTATTTTGAGAGAAAGAAAAATTTATTATTCTCATGATCTTCACTTATATTTGTTTGAGCTTATGAAAAGAAACACATGAAAATTAGTCCCAAAGTGATAGATATCCAAGAAGGATAAATAAAAAATGTCATGAAGATCACTAGACAAAATAAACTTGATTCTTAGTAATAGTTTTGAGATATGATGATGTGATATGTGAGTTATGTTGATGAGTAATTATGCTTTAGTGAGAATATTGGTGTTAAGGTTTGTGATTCCCTATGCATGCATGAAAGTCAATAATCATGCAATGAAAATTATATCCTACTTGTGGTGCATTATTCGGTGTTAATTATGCTTAATGCTTGCTTATGAGATTATCTGTTTCTTAGTTGGTCGCTTCCCAATCTTTTGCTAGCCTTCATTTTGCACTAAGTATGATCACTACTCGTGCATCCAAAAACCTTTAACCCAGTTTTGCCACATGAGTACACTATATCTACGTATATGCGGTATTCTCTTGCCATTCTAAGCAAATTTGCATGTGCCATCTCTAATTTTCAAAATAAACTTCTCTTTTGTGTGTTTGTTTCGCTCGCGGAGCGGTGAGGGGTGGCTAATATTTTCCATGCTAGATGTGTTATTCTCAAGATGAGTGTTTATTCACTTATCATTGCATGAGACTAAGGCAAAGGTATTAGGGATGCACAGTCCCGAAATGCAAAAAAAATTTGAATTTACTTTATGTTGTCAAATAATAAATTCCTTGGAAAGTGTTGGTATGGAGGGCACCCATGGATACGGTTAGCCATGGAAAGTGAAAGTTATGGTGGAAAAAGGAATAAACTTTATTTTATGTTTGGGAACCGCCTATGATATATCTATGCATGGAAAGTATTGGGAACTCTAAGTCGTTTTCGTTGGTGGGATGGATACACCTCTCAAAATGTTTTTTTATCTCTAAGTTTTTTGCTTTGAGCTCTGGCACCTCTACAAATCCCTACTTCCCTCTGCGAAGGGCCCTTCTTTTACTTTATGCAATTTTTATTTTTAAATTGAGTCTCCATCTTCCCTTATAAAAAGCACCAACTAGGAGGCAATATGATCATACTTAAGTATTGGGTGTAGCTAATATTCGAGTGTGTTTCATGAACTGATCAATGTTTGAGCATGATGGGCCAGTGATAACTTATTTTAGCATTGATATTTTGAAAGACATGGTTGCTTGTTGATATCCTTGAGTATCTAAATTATTATGTCAAGACAAGACTATTGCTTTGAATCACATAAAAAGTCCAAATGTCCATGCTATAAAGAAAAAGGATATGATATGATATGTTAAACAACACTCCACATCAAAAATTCTGTTTTTATCACTTACCTACTCGAGGACGAGTAGGAGTTAAGCTTGGGGATGCTGATACGTCTCCAACGCATCTATAATTTTTGATTGTTCCATTCTTTATATTATCAATCTTGGATGTTCTATAATCATTTTATAGTCATTTTATATCATTTTTGGTACTAACCTATTGACATAGTGCTAGGTGCCAGTTCCTGTTTTTCTGTGTTTTTTACATCGCAGAAAATCAATATTAGATGGAGTCCGAATGCCATGAAACTTTACGGACATTTTTTATGGACCGGAAGGAACATGTTGGGCCCTGGTTGCACCTGGGGGAGTCCCGAGGAGGGGACAACCCACCAGGGCGCCCCAGGAGGCCCTGGCGCGCCCTGGTGGGTTGTGCCCACCTCGGGTGCCCCCCAGACCGCCTCTTTGCTCTATAAATACCCCAAAAATACAAGAACCCTATGGGAGTCGACGTAATATTCATCCATCCGCCACAGAGTCCAGAACCACCAGACACAATCTAGACACCATCTCAGATGGGGTTCACCACCTCCATTGGCGCCTCTCCGATGATGCGTGAGTAGTTCTTTGTAGACCTTCGGGTCCTTAGTTAGTAGCTAGATGGCTCTCTCTCTCGCTGAATTCTCAATACAATGGTCTCTTGGAGATCCTTATGATGTAACTCTTTTTGCGGTGTGTTTGTTGGGATCTGATGAACTTTGAGTTTATAATAAGTCATATCTTTTTATAACCATGAAAGTTATTTGAGTTTCTTTGATCTCTTATAGCCTCATATTTCTTGTCCTATATTTGGGTTTTGTTTGGCCAACTTGATCTATTTATCTTGCAATGGGAAGAGGTGCCTGATAGTGGGTTCGATCTTACGGTGCTTGATCCCAGTGATAGAAAGGGAACCCACATGTATGTATCGTTGCTACTAAGGATAAAAAGATGGGATCTATATCTACGCAATAGATAAACGGATCTTGTCTACATCATGTCATCATTCTTATTGCATTACTCCATTTTTCCATGAACTTAATACACTAGATGCATGCTGGATAGCGGTCGATGTGTGGAGTAATAGTAGTAGATGCAGGCAGGAGTCGTTTAGTAATCTTGGACGTGATGCCTATGTAATGATCATTGCCTGGATATCGTCATAATTATTTGAGGTTCTATCAATTGCCCAACAATAATTTGTTTACCCACCGTTTGCTATCTTTCTTGAGAGAAGCCACTAGTGAAACCTACGGCCCTGGGGTCTTCTTTCTCATATATTTGCTTGCGATCTACTTTTACTTTGCATTTTTATTCATATCTATTAAACCAAAAATACAAAAATACTTTGCTGAACTTTATTTTATTTATGATCTATTATTTCAATCTACTACAAATTTCTGGCATCGTTACCCGAAAGGGATTGATAACCTGGACGTGTTGCGAGGTGTTGTTATTTGTGTGCAGGTGATGTTTACGTTGTGTTGCTTGGTTCTCCTGCTGGTTCGATAACCTTGGTTTCATCACTGAGGAAAATACCTACCTTCGTTGTGCTACATCATCCCTTCCTCTTTGGGGAAACACTGACGTAGTCCTTGCAGACTGGAGCTTTTTGGCGCTATAGTCAGGGAGCAATCACTGTCCTTTATCAGTGTACTTATATTGATAGCTAGTTGTTTATGTACCATCACTCTGCAGCTTATTTTCCTTTGTCCTCCATTTTCTACACATCAGATCTATATTTACTCTTACCATAAGGTTGGATAACACCGATGGTACTGAACAAGCTTAGCTCTGCATTGCTCTTCGCTGTACCTTTTGCCTGTATCGATGTACTTACATTTATAGCTACTTGGTTATGTAGCATCACTCTTCATATTATCTTAAATATTCTCCATTTTTTCTTACATTATCACATCTATATTTACTCTTAACAAAATGTAGAATAAAGGCAATGCTTATGAAGAAGATTCTGTGGTAAACTTCTTGAATTGCCCCCCCCCTATCAGCATGGACAAGGGCTTTATAGAGCCTGTCTTTACCAATAATGTAAGTTTGTCCTTCTCAAGCCTTGAAACTTTGTTGTGTATATTTGGTTAGGCATGACTGCAACAGCTATTTATTTTTGGTGTTTGCATCAAATTGCATATTTAAATTTTATTATGTAGTTCATAACAAAAGTTTGTGTAGGATCGAAAGTATGTCAAGAGGGGGGTGATTAGACTACTTGACCAAATAAAGATCTAGCCTTTTCCCAATTTTAAGTCTTGGCATATTTTAACAACTTATCACAAGTCAAGTAATCAACCTACACATGCAAGTCTAAGAGTATAGCAGCAGAATGTAAAGCATTGAACATGAAGGTAAAGGGAGGAGTTTGGAGGGAGCAAACGCAATGTAGACACGGAGATTTTTGGCATTGTTCCGATAAGTGGTGCTATCATACATCCACGTTGATGGAGACTTCAACCCATGAAGGGTAACTATTGAGCGAGTCCACGGAGGGCTCCGCCCACGAAGGGTCCACGAAGAAGCAACCTTGTCTATCCCACCATGGCCATCGCCCACGAAGGACGTGCCTCACTAGGGTAGATCTTCACGAAGTAGGTGATCTCCTTGCCCGTAAAAACTCCTTGGTTCAACTCCACAATCTTGATAGAGGCTCCCAAGTGATACCTAATCAATCTAGGAGACACCAGTCTCCAAAAGGTAATAGATGGTGTGTTGATGATGAACTCCTTGCTCTTGTGCTTCAAATGATAGTCTCCCCAACACTCAACTCTCTCTCACGGGATTGGATTTGGTGGAAAGATGATTTGAGTGTAAAGCAACTTGGGGAAGGCTAGAGATCAAGATTTATGTGGTTGGAATGGAATATCTTGACCTCAACACAAGTGTAGGTGGTTCTCTCTCAGAAAATGTATGATGGAAGTGTAGGCATGTTCTGATGGCTCTCTCCACGAATGAAGAGTGGGTGGAGGGGTATATATAGCCTCCACACAAAATCTAACCGTTACACACAATTTACCAAACTCGGTGGGACCGAATTAGAACACTTGGTCAGACCGATTCAGTTCAAAATGTGAACGTTAGGATTTTTGATGGGACCGACATGTCAACTCGGTGGGACCGATTTCATTAGGGTTAGGGCATAACGTAATCTCGATGGGACCGACATGCAAACTCGGTGGGACCGATTTCATTAGGGTTAGGGCATAATGTAATCTCGGTGAGACCGATTACACAAACTTGGTGGGACCGATTTTGGTAATAAGCAAATAGAGAGTTGGTCAGGCAAACTCGGTGGGACCGATTCGCTCATCTCGGTTGGACCAAAATGTTACGAAGGGGAAACAAAGAGTTTGCATTGCGAACTCGGTGGGACCGATCGCTCATCTCAGTTAGACCGAAACGTTATGAAGGGAAACAGAGACTTTGCAATACCATCTCGGTGAGACCGAGATCCTTATCGGTGGGACTGAAGTGACTAGGGTTTAGTGGCAGTGGCTATGTCAGCTGAACTCGGTGGCGCCGGATGGAAAGTTTCGGTGGGGCCGAGTTTGACTATTGGTTTGGGACATATGTTGATATGGGAAAGTGGTTGAGGATTTTGGAGCATATCACTAAGCATTTTGAGCAAGTAACCTATTAAGCAACACCTCACCCCCTTTTAATAGTATTGGCTTTTCCTATGGACTCAAAGTGATCTTGGATAACTAAAAGTAAAATCTAGAGTTTTGAGCTAGAGCTTGAGCCAATCTTTTGTCCTTAGAATTTTGATGGGTCCACATTTCTAATCCATGCCATGCCAATCATTGAGGTTTCCTGAAATATTTATCTTGAAATAGTATTAGCTCGATGAGCTATATGTTGTTAGGAATTAGCAAAACCACCCAGGGATAGTTGCACTTTCAATCTCCCCTTTTTTGGTAATTGATGACAACATATAGATCAAAGCTTCGACAAATGATAATAAGATTGAAATACATCGTTGCTTTGAGAAATATGTGATAAGTAAGAGCTACCCCTAAATTTGTGCATTATTTCGAATGCAAATGCACAATCGATTAGGATAATGGGTTACTCTTACATGTCACATACATCTTGGTGGAGCGCTCAAAATGATATAACTTAAAAGCATGCACTCATCACCAAGCAAAGTGAATGATCGTATAGAGATATAAAAGATAGTATCATCCAAGCAAGCATTAAAGTAGCATATGATCAATCACATGATCACACAAGTATATCACACAAGGACATAAAGTATCTCACACAGGCATACAATAAAAAGTTCAACCAAAAGGCAAAGAAGCAAAACACTCTCTCGAAGCCTATGATCTATACATATTTCTCCCCCTATGGCAACAAGTTACCAAAACGTTCAAATATGCATAGTGCTATGCGTCTCTCAAGCTTGGTCTTCGGGAGGTGGTGTAGAGAGAACTCCAAGGGCGAAGAAATCCATTGATGTAGTTGCACTGGTGGAGTGGCTGCTGGAGGTGGTACTGAGGCTATGGCTGCTGGTGCTGACGTTGTTGCTCTTGTATCAGGTATATGCACTGCAGCAGACCTCTGTCCTCTAGGCACTCGCTGAAATGCATCAATAGTTGCCTTCCCTCTCTTCTCTTCTGCTTTCTCCGGGAGCTGCTCAACCGTTGTTTGAATCTCAGTTACCTTCAGATCAAGATCATAAACTTTGGTTTCTACGATCCTCTCCAAGCTCTCCTGGTTTTGAGTCAGGGTGGCCAAGCCCTCAATCCTCAGAGTAGACTGGATAAGATATGCAAGTTGATCTTGCTTGCTCTTCAGGAAAACTTGAGATGCCTCTTCAACACTTGGCATCTTGGCAGCTTTCTCAGCCTTTGCTTTGGCTCTCTTCTCCTGTGCTTGAGCTGATGATGGTTCCTCCTCATTCATCACTATAGCGTTGTCTTCAAAATCAGGATATAAGGGTAGATGCTCCTTATCCAACAGATATGTTCCTGTGCCCATCTTGGAGTTGATGAGCTCCTGAATGTGTGGAGCATACCCACAGCTTCTCTTCTGGTCAGCGACGGTCCTCTTGATTGTCTCTACAATCAGACTCATGACCTTGAACTTCTGAGGGACATCAAAAAGCTGTAGCAGGTTGATGGAATGCCCTCTAATCATCTTGTGATCTCCTGACTTGGGTAGCAATGTGTGCCTAAGGATCCAATTGATGGTAGGCAGACCAGACAACAAGTAATGTACTGATCCAAGCTTGTGAGTTTCCAAAGCTTTATCTGGGATCTCCTTGTACATGTTTGCCATAGAGTTGTGGTCTTTCTTCTTCTTGGCATACACACCCAAGTCATCCTCATGTTCCTTTGGCGCATTTATCAGCTTGGCCCATTCTTCAACAGTGGACTGGTACCTAGTACCTTCTGACATCCAAAGGATCTTCCCATTTGGGTAAAAGTGAGCAGTGGAGTAAAACTGCATGATCAGCTCATCATTCCATTTTGTGAGCTTCTGTCCAACAAACTCATCTACTCCACATGCTTTGAAGCTGTCATAAACTCCTGGGAAGTGATCTTCATTGTCCTTGATGAATTCCCAATCAACCCATCTCATGTCACAAACAATGGGCTTCTTGTCAAGCAAAATAGTTTCATAGAAGTCTTGATGTTCTTTTGTGTGGAACCTATAGTCAACTCCAGTCCTTCTCCTCACCGCATAGGGATAAAACTATCTCCACAATCTCAGTCCAACATCTTTTCTGATGTGCATGTCTTCAGCCACTGGATGAGTATCATTGTGGTCTGGGATCTTGGGTTTCAACTTTCTCAACACATGGGATTCATCATCCTCTTCTTAAGCTTCAGGTATTGGGGCCTTGTTCTTCTCTTCAGCAGGAATACTTCTAGTGTTCCTCTTGGGCTTAGTGGGCTCCTGAGCTTGAGCTTTCGGAGCAGCTTTGGGCTTTGATGTTGCAGCCCCTGACTTTATAGCATCTCCCATAAGCTTCTGAGCTTTGGGTGCTGGAGCATCCTCTTCTTCTTCATCTTCAGAGGGATCTCTCATCATGGAGGGCTTGCCAATGACTCTGGCAATGGTCTTCTTGACCCTCTCCTTCCTCTTCTGTCCTTCTCCACCTTCTTTGGGTTCAAGAGTGAACTCCATTGTCTCTTGAGTGGAGGCTCTGGCCTTAGACATAGGAATCCTTCTTGCTGGAGCCTTCTTATTCATCCCTGGCTTAACTGTAGCAGTTGTGCCATACTCCTTTTTTAGCACCTTCTTTTTGGAGCTTACTTCCTCCTCAGTAGCCACATAGTCCTCATCCTCTGAATCTGAGGTTGTCTTCTTCCTTGTTCTGGTGGCTGCCTTTGGAAAGTTACTTGGAGTGCTCCTGCTGCCATCATCATAAGTGTTTGGGTGATCTGAACCCTCACTCACATGCACATGTTCCTCAGACCTGTTCTGACTGTCACTCTGATCAGACATCTTTGCAAACTTACTGACAGTAGACCCAGTGAATAGATATAGATGAGGTAGAGTGGATGAGCATCACAAAGTGCAGAGATTTTGCAAAACAGATGACTTAAAAACTTAGTTTTAGTTCTCCACGAAAAGCATTTTGGAGCTACTGATTTGTAAACTCGGTGATACCGAAGCCGCTTTTGGAACCTAAACTAGTGAACTCGGTCAGACCGAGTCACAGTTCGCTGGCACCGAGACTGCTAGGGTTTCACAAAGAATCAAACTCGGTCACACCGATTTGCAATTTTCAGTTAGACTGAAAATGCATGTGCTATGGCCTAAGCCAAATCGGTGAGACCGATTTCTACAACTCGGTCGGTCCGAGATGAGTTCGGTGGAGACCTAACCCTAATTTTTCAAATCAAATTTAACCTAAAGGATGTTTTCAGTGGATAGAGTGTTTGCATACGTCGTAAGGATCATGGCAAAACAATGTGCTATGAATCAGAGGTAAAAGAATAGCAAAAAAGGTTGAACCCATACCCTAGTTTGGCGAGGGTTCGCTACAGCGACAACGGTGGGGCAGATTCCCGTTGACGGTGACGGAGACCAGCGGCGAGAGGTCGCTGGCAACGAGGAGACGATCCGAAGACCCGAGGAGGTATAGAAGGACATGCGTGGGGTGAAGAGTTTTGGAGAAATTTCCAAAATTCAACCCGTGAGTATATATATCCCGACCCTGTCGGTGCGACCGAGTGGAACAACTCGGTGGCACCGAGACGCAGAATCATGAGTGGTTACTGCAACTCGGCGTGACTGAAAAGTTCAAATCGGTTGCACCGAGGTTGAAAACCTAGATCAACTTAGTGAACTCGGTGTGACCGAAGTGGATGACTAGGTCATACCGAAATGCACAAAGAGGTTTTGGAAGTTTAAGTCTATGATGAATCGGGGACTCCGAGTGCTCCTCACACAGAGTGGTTCGAATCTGACTTGATCAAACTTTTTGATGTAGCATGAATAGAGTTTGAGACGAGAAAAGCATGGATAGCTAGAGGAGGTTCTTATGCATTCTTGTCCATCCATTTGGCAAAAGAGAAAAGGCCAAACAATCAAAGAAACAAATGGATGTCCTCGAATGAGTAAAACATGCAACCAACATGCTCACACAATAAGATGGCAAATGAAATATGTGACAAAGCATGCACAACCACTCTAGTATCTATCAGGCAATTTGCGATGACTAGGTCATCTATATATGAGTATATTGTCTGAGGAGTCAAATGAGAACATTTGATCGTAGGTCATACTCATCGTTTGAGCACAAGTGGGGTTGCCACTTTTACATAAAGCATTGTTGTGTTCACACTATTAGAGTTGCTTTAGCTCAATTGATTAGAGTAAAGCTCCCCTAGATGTGATATCCCCCCTAAGAGGGATGAACTAACCTTGGGTTTTGTCGATTATGACTTCATGTAGGTGTTGAAGATGTAGATGCTCAATGTTGATGTAGATCATTTGGAGCAATCCATTAGAGTGAGTTTCACTTTCAATACCTACACGGGTTAGTCCCACAGGGAACAAATAAGGATATCCATAGACATAGAGTGATTTTCACATAGGATGATGTCCATGAAAGCATTAGGTTACCTTGTCCCTTGTCTTACCAACAAGAGGGTTTGTGACTCCTTGAACTAGTGCAAGATGTGGAAGTTGTTTGCACTTGTCCTCGCCAAAAAGATATGAGTGAAGTATGTTGGCGGAGTCACCCTCAAGAACTCTCTAGTTCTTCTTCTTCGGGATCCACACCATCTTGATGGGAATCCTTGGAGTTGTAGTCATACTTGATGAAGTAGAACTTGATGTAGTCTTGGTAACCCACTTGACCAAGGCTTTGGGAGCTTCCTCAAATGCATCAATCTCCTCTTGAAGCTTGTCCTTGCCTTTTTGCTTGTGGTCTTGTGGTGGAAGATCATCTTGAGCTTGTGTTCCTTCGAAAGAAGTAGGATCATACTTCTCTTGTTGAGGAACAAATTTCGTCTTGGGGTATTGATCTTCTTCCCACTCAACTCCATTGGCATTGAAATTTCATTCAAAACCAACACCTTGATTCTTCCGGTGTCTTTGTCGGTGTCAAAACCGGTGGATCTTGGGTAGGGGGTCCCGAACTGTGCATCTAAGGCGGATGGTAACAGGAGGCAGGGGACACGATGTTTTACCCAGGTTCAGGCCCTCTTGATGGAGGTAAAACCCTACGTCCTCCTTGATTTATTCTTGATGATATGGGTATTGCAAGAGTTGATCTACCACGAGATCGGAGAGGCCAAACCCTAGAAGCTAGCCTATGGTATGATTGTATGTTGTCCTACGGACTAAAAACCTCCGATTTATATAGACACCGGAGGGGGCTAGGTTTACACAAGGTCGGTTACAAAGGAGGAGATATCCATATCCGTACTGCCTAGCTTGCCTTCCACGCCAAGTAGAGTCCTATCCGGACACGGGACGAAATCTTCAATCTTGTATCTTCATAGTCCAATAGTCCGGCCAAAGTATATAGTCCGGCTGTCCGGAGACCCCCTAATCCAGGACTCCCTCAGTAGCCCCTCAACTAGGCTTCAATGACGATGAGTCCGGCGCGCAGTGTTGTCTTCGGTATTTCAAGGCGGGTTCCTCCTCCGAACACATCATAGAAGAGTTTGAATACCAGGATAGTGTCCGACCCTACAAAATAAATTCCACATACCACCATAGAGAGAATAATATTTCCACAAATCTTAATCTGCTGACACGCTTTGGCAACATGACATCAGGCCATGGCTCGGTGATTATTCGAATCGTTTTTCTTCAACCAGCTCCACACATAACGCGAGGCGGTTTCCTGACACGTCTTGTCAAAGCAGAGATCGTGTTCCCCTAATTACGGGATTCTCATCAATACAGTCGTGGGTAACCCAACCGTGCCCAGGACTCCTAGATTTTAGGCAAGTCCCAAACGGGCACTAGGAGGACACTTGATATTCACCCTCTTTATAAAGGAACAAGGCTTTTACTTTTTTTCCTCCCACGCTCAATCGAATCCTTCCCCCGCCTCGAGTTCTAACACCCAAAGCCCAGGTTAGGTGCTTCGGACATTCAATCATGTCTGGATCTAGCCTTCAAGGCTGGTGGATGCCCTCCTCCGTTACAGAAGAGGATATCAAGAAGTTGAGGGAGGCCAGATACCTAACCGCCGAGGTTTCGCATCGGCTGCTTGCCCGAGGGCAGGTCGTCCCTACTCCCGAACCCAACGAGAACGTTGTGTTCATCTCCCACTTCCTCCGAGGTCTAGGCCTCACTCTGGATCCCTTCGTTAGGGGTTTGATGTTCTATTACGGGCTAGATTTCCATAATCTAGCCCCGGACTCCTTTCTCCACATCTCGGCATTTATTGTCGTATGTGAGGCCTTCCTCCGCATTACCCCTCACTTCGGCCTGTGGCTCAAGACCTTTGACGTGAAGTCGAAGATAGTCGAGGGGCAGCATGTAGCGTGCGGAGGCACATTAATAAGCAAGATCGCTGGAGCTCCATGGCCAAAGGGTTCCTTTCCAGAGGTGTTCGGATTATGGCAACGGGAGTGGTTTTACATCACAGCTCCCAGAAGTGCCAAGTGGGTGGCTGCCCCTGCTTTCCGCTCGGGCCCTCCACCAAAACTGATGTCATGGATTAGTAGAGGGCCGAGCTAGGGTCCAGCCAAGGACGTGCCTATACTGCAGAGCCGCATTCAAGATCTCTTCAAAGGAGATTTCAGTCAGGTTATGGTGGTGCAAGTCATGCTGGTTTGTCGAGTCCAGCCTTGCAAACGCCGGCCCCTCCGCATGTGGGAGTTCAACCCAGAAGGACCGCACACTATTCAGAATTTCCTCGGCCTGACGCACGAGGAGATTTATAAATCGTTCTTCGGACCCCAAATAGAGTGTCCGGACACCATCGAGGACGTGGGCCTGAGCAGCAACCGCACCGCGGCCCAAGTAAGTAATCCTCTAGCCGAACACACTGTCTTTTATTTATCATGACATCATTCTGAAGAATCGCTCTTTGACCAGGACTGGATAACAAAGGCGAAGATGATCTGGTGTTCGGCCCCCCTTCCTGAAGGCTTGGACAATCCGGTGCTGGAGAAGATGCTCGAGCCAGCACCTTGCACGGTGCCCTCAAAGGAAGATGAAGGGGGGGAAAGAGGGCAAAAGCGGGCCTCCACCGCTACCTATTCCGACCGAGGGAACGAGCGCCTCCATGAGGGAGGATAACCAAGGGGAGGAATCTGACATTCTCTCACCCCGGGGAAGGAAGAGGACTACCTATGAAGATCTGGAAACCAAGGTTTCCAAACGGGAGAAGAAATTTCCACCAAAGGGTCCTGCCTTGGAGGGCGCTCTTGCCGCACAAAGTCCGCACGGGGATCAGCCCTCTAACGAGCTGTAAGTAATCAAAAAGTACTTTAATAGTGAAGATATACTACCTTACCTCTGAGGAAAATAACCGAAGCATTTATCTTGCAGTTCGGAACTTAGCCCTTCTCAGCAGAGCTCGTCTTCAGGGGATCTTCTTCCGGAGATGATGGAGAGCGAAACGCCTCCCCCGGACTCCCCCGCTCAAGAAGCGGGCGAACTTGAAGTGTTGTCACGGAGGGCCTCACCGGATCAGGTGAGGCCAGAAGATAATCCTATGGTCTCCCAAAGTCCCAGTATCCGGTTGTTGAAGAGAGCAACCAAAAGAATCCGGCACCGTCTGGTATGCCGTCGGACGCATTGAGGGATCTGCTAGAGCGAACAACTATCTCAGAAGAACACCGTACATTAATGGGTACGGTGATTGAAAGGATTTTGTCCGCCGAAAGCGGGTTGCATGAAGCCTTTATGAGTCTACTGGCGGATTTTGAGGTACGTGAAATGATATACATTTGTGATAGTACCGCACATTTTTAGGTTTGCCCTGTGTAGATAGTAGCCCCTGAGACTCCGGTTGTCGTCGAGAACGGCGGCAAACAGAGGATCATAGTCCCAGGTAATAACCAGACCGCCTTCATGTGCAGGTGGTTGAAGCTCCGGTGGCTAGCCGGACTTATGGGTTTGCCGAACTAAAGCGGCAACTGGATGCGGCGGATGCCGACATCGAGCTTGTTAACAAGCGGCTCGACGAGGCACAGGGTAAGTGATGTTTTCTGGTGAATGTCACCTATTAAGAGTAGCGTGATGCCAGTATCTTTAATATGTTGTGACTGCAGATGGAGCTGCCACCATGGAGACCCTTCGGGCGGAGCTTGCCCGAGCCAAGGAGCAAGCAAGAAGTAATAATGTGGCCGCTTTGAAGGCGGCCGAAGAGTTAAGAGCCGAGAAGGCCACGCATAGCGAGACCAAAGAAAAATGGCCAAGATGACTGTAAAGTTGAAAGACACTGCCGACCGCTACCAGCTTCTTGAAGAAGAAAACCGGGCGAAGGCGATGGACCTTGAAAAGGCCACGATGGCGACCAAAGACACCCGCTTTGCTATGAGAGCGAAGAAGGAGGAGCTGCGTGAAGCTGGGCATATTGTGGCTGGGAAGCCCTTTATGCTGCGGAGGAAGTTCGGAGATCCGCGGTATGTCCCTCTGGGTCGGCTGTGGAGTTTGACAGACGCATATTTGGACTTCGTGGCGAGCGCGGTCGATGCGGCCAAATACTTCCGAGATCAAACAGATCGTGAAGTGGACAAGCTGTTCTGGTCGCAGTTTAACGTTCTAGAGCGTCCGCTTCCATTGACTGATCAGCTAGCCGAATGGGCCGAACTCAATAGGTTGTCCGGACTCGCCATGAGGTCTGTCGTGGATCAGTTGTGGCCGGAAAGGCCAAAGCCGAACAACTATTTTAGCCTGGTGCAGCAGTTCCTTGGTGCGGTGCCGCGCATCAATGCGATGAAGAGGTCGGCGTGCATAGAAGGCTCGCGGATGGCCCTTGCCCGTGTCAAAGCATAGTGGGCGGAGATGGATGCTACCACTGTTGCGGCGCAGGGTTCGGCCATAGGCCGAGTGACCGCCGAGCACTATTTTGAAGAAGTTCTTGAAGGCGCTCGTTCGATAGAGGCCTAGTGCTCGAAGAATATTATGTTTGAGTGACATGTATTCCCATTGTAAAAACAATGTTTTATTGAATTTATCAAGGCTGTATTTATACTTTTGCCCAAAAGTAATATGATGCCTCATGTGCGGCCGTTTACATATATATGTATATAACCTGAAAGATTGCAGTCGTCGGCTTTAGCCCCCACACATATAATGCGGGGGTGTTCGCAGAAGACGTGTATTCACACTTAATCCAACGTCTTGGTCCTAATAAGGAGGTGATAGCGCAGCGAACTAGGCAACCGAACTATAATGCTTTAACACTTTCACTTAGCCATAGGAGTTTGACAGTGGGGCTACTATATAGCCCCTAGTGGCTCCGCACTCACCCGAATTCGGGGTGCGTACTTGCCCGACCGGGAAACGACCCTTATTTAAGGCGGAGGAATTCTAAGATTCCGATGGGTCATCGAGTGGTTGACCAGTCTCGTGCTATATCATGACAGTCAGTTTTCGGCTTTCTCTACTAAGGTGCTCGTTCGGATGAACCAGGGCACAATCGCAGTAGTTCTCCTGGTGCCACCTTAACCGATAGAGCGGAACGTAAGGCAGCAAAACATAGGAGCCGGGCAAACCCAACATTTGACCAAAGACATGATTCGGAGCTGATGCATATAAGGCCAAACTCGCGACGCCGAACACTCCCTAAGGTATTCGGTCTTTATGGTGTAAACCGGGCCTAAACAGTGCCCTTTGTAAGAAGCCCCTGGTGTCCAGGTACGTGCATTGTTCTGGCGTGGCCACATGACAAGACGTCAGCATCCTTCTCAATTGTACTGAGAATCCGAGGGATGTGCATCAACAAGAGACAGTAAAAAAGGTTGATGCAGGGTCTTAATCTAAAGGGAATCCTTTGAACGGGTCCCTGCTGCACGTCTGCGCCTGTGTCTCCGTTGTGTCGTATCCTAGACGGGTGTAGCACGATGGTCATTTGTAAAAGAGAGGAACTTAGGTGAAAAGTTGTCGTGCAAAAAGGTAGGTTTAAAGAAACCATGTAGAGTTCAAGATGAGTAAAAATTGCCACTTGTCTGCGCGTTGAACCCCTTGTATTTGTAATAGGGGTGTGGTCATCAAACCTGTATGAATTACATATAGCTGAGCCAGACTCGTCTAACCGTGTATGTGGTCTTGACGACCTATCGAATGCTTAAGTTGGTCAGGCCTTTTAGTGTGCGGCTGCCAAGGCAGCCTCACTCTCTTCGGCGCGCAGGGATCGCTCAAAATTTCCATTTACTTTAATGATGCCACGTGGACCGGGTATCTTAAGAGTGAGGGAAGCATAATGCGGTATTGCATTAAAGCGAGCGAAAGCTTCGCGTCCAAGTAGTGCTTGATAGCCACTTTGGAATGGCGCAATGTGGAAGGTTAAATTTTCGCTACGGAAGTTATCGGGGAAGCCGAATATAACCTCTAGTAGCAGGGAGCCCGTGCAATGAGCCCCTGGGCCTGGCATTACTCCTTTAAAGGTAGTATTGTTGTGGCAAATTTTCGTTGGGTCTATCCCCATTTTGCGGACTGTGTCCTGATATATCAGGTTTAGACTGCTGCCACCGTCCATCAGGACTCGTGTGAAGTGGTATCCGTCAATTATTGGATCTAATACCAAGGCAGCCCATCCTGCACGCCGGATACTTGCCGAGTAATCCTGATGGTCGAAGGTGATCGGTTGAGACGGCCAGTGGCAGAGCTCCGCGGTGATAGGCCCTTGGGCATACTTATCTGGGAGTGTCGCTTTGTTTCTCCCCTTTATCATGTGTAACACGTTGACTGTTTTGACTTCTGGTGGAAATTTCTTCTGTTCCCCAATGCTTTGCTTGTGAGGCTCATCCTCGTCTTCGCTTGGTGTATCCTGTCCCTTGTGTTCGGCGTTGAGCTTGCCGGACTGTTTGAAAACCCAACATTCTCTATCGGTATGATTGGCAGGTTTATCGGGGGTGCTATGGATCTGACATATTTGGTCCAGAATTTTGTTTAGGTTGGACAGTTCATCTCTGGCGCCTTTAGAGGGCAGCTTTTGTTGACCTGGCCGAGAGCTTCTGAGTCCGGCGTTTACCGTCGTGCTCTTCGGGCTGTCTTTTTTATTCCGGCGCTTATTATTTTTGCTGCGTCGTGATTTCCCGTTTCCATCTCTAACTTCAGATGTACTTGGGTCGCTAGTGCTGCATCGGGCTAGCTAGCTGTCCTCGCCCGCGCAAAAGCGGGTCATGAGGCTTGTTAATGCTGCCATTGTTCTCGGCTTTTCTTGGCCGAGGTGTCTGGCAAGCCATTCATCTCGGACACTGTGTTTAAAAGCTGCCAAGGCTTCGGCATCCAGACAGTCGACTATTTGGTTCTTTTTAGTAAGAAACATGCTCCAAAGCTTTCGGGCTGACTCTCCGGGTTGTTGAGTTATATGACTTAAATCGTCCGCATCCGGAGGTCGGACATAAGTCCCTTGAAAATTTGCCCGAAAAGCGTCTTCGAGCTCTTCCCAGCTTCCAATGGAGCTTTCGGGGAGGCTTTTAAGCTAGTGCCGAGTTGGCCCTTTGAGTTTGAGGGGTAAATACTTAATGGCGTGGAGATCATCTCCTCGAGCCATATGGATATGGAGGATATAGTCCTCAATGCAAACCCCAGGGTCTGTTGTTCCGTCATATGCCTCTATGTTTACGGGTTTGAATCCCTCTGGAAATTCATGGTCCAGCACCTCGTCGGTGAAACATAGGGGGTTTGCGGCACCCCTGTATCTGGATGTACCGCGTTGTTCGGATGTTTGTTGTGTTGCATCATATGCTGGAGTGCGCTTGCATGGTCCATAGATGGATCTGGTTGCGCCGTCCTTTTGATGCGAGCCCTCGCGTGGATCGCGTATTGGCTTATGTGCGACGTTGTTTGCCGCTCTATGTTGGCCGTGAGGTCGACTATCCGGCCAGATGGCCATTTTAAATTTTGGTTGCAGGGGATCTAAGGCCTCGTCGTCGAATTCAGTTAGCAACTTCCGCTTCGGGTAGCTCTTTGTGTGGCGATTACCGTCGTACTTCGCTGTTGTGTTGAGTACTTTACTCCATCTGATTCTGAGTGTCTCTTGCGCAGGCTTGAGCCTTTGCTTCTGCTTTTTTAGACTCCTCGCCGTGGCAACAAGCCTTTGATGGGCATTCTGTTGCTCCGGGTGTCTGTCCGGTGTGATGTCGTCCAGACTATTATCTTTGACAGAGTCGGGTTGTTTGGGTTGATTCTCCGTGTTGCCGTGGTCCGGTGATGGTTCACCCTGCTCTAACGCTGGGTCTATCTGATCGTTGTTTCTGCCGAGGCGGGATTTGGAGCGGTGCTTACGTCGCCGCATTGACTGCTTCTCGAGGGGACAACCCTTCGTTGCGTCCTTCTGTTCCTCGTCGTCGTTTTCTTTTGGTGTGTCCACCATGTATACGTCATGTGATGAAGTGGGTGTCCAATGCCCTGTGGGCAGTGGTTCCTGTTCGTCTCCTGCATCGTCGTCCATACCGTCGATGTCTTCGGAGTCGAAGTCGAGCATGTCGGTTAAGTCATCGACAGTGGCTACTAAGTGGGTGGTGGGTGGGCGGCGAAGTTCTTCATCATCCGCATCCCGATCCTGCCGGACATAGTTCGGCCAGGATCCTCCTGACAAGGAGAGAGACCTTAATGAGTTCAGTATGTCGCCGAAGAGCGAGTGCTAAAAAACTGCGGAGGTAAACTCCATGATCGGCGCCCAATCGGATTCGATAGGAACGGGCGCAGGCGGTTCGGAGTCCATGGCCGGAGAAGGATTCGACAGTTTAGCAACACGGCTCTCGTGAATGGTAAGGTCGATCCTTGGCTCGATCGCCGCTGAGAGTGTGGCCTCCATGGTGGGGTCTATCCCTCCGTCCTCGGATGGCGCGATAGGCTCCGAATTGAGGGTCAGAGCAGTTGTTGGTGCGATCTCCTGAACATTGTCCGATGGAGAGCTAAATCATGATCATCAAGAATGTGCGGCGCACTCGGCAGGGGTCGAATCCGTCGAAGATCAAGTCTCCACGGATATTGGCCGTGTAGTTTAAGCTTCCAAACCTGACCTGGTGGCCAGGGGCGTAACTTTCGATCTGCTCCAGATGGCCAAGCGAGTTGGCTCGCAGTGCGAACCCGCCGAACACAAAGATCTGTCCGGGGAGAAAAGCCTCACCCAGGACTGCATCGCTATCAATGATCGTAGGAGCCATCAAGCCTAACGGCGATGACACAGAGGAATCAATGAAAGCACCAATGTCGGTGTCAAAACTGGCGGATTTCGGGTAGGGGGTCCCGAACTGTGCGTCTAAGGCAGATGGTAACAGGAGGCAGGGGACACGATGTTTTACCTAGGTTCGGGCCCTCTTGATGGAGGTAAAACCCTACGTCCTGCTTGATTTATTCTTGATGATATGGGTATTACAAGAGTTGATCTACCACGAGATCGGAGAGGCCAAACCCTAGAAGCTAGCCTATGTATGATTGTATGTTGTCCTACGGACTAAAACCCTCCGGTTTATATAGACACCGGAGGGGGCTAGGTTTACACAAGGTCGGTTACAAAGGAGGAGATATCCATATCCGTACTGCCTAGCTTGCCTTCCACGCCAAGTAGAGTCCTATCCGGACACGGGACGAAGTCTTCAATCTTGTATCTTCATAGTCCAATAGTCCGGCCAAAGTATATAGTCCGGCTGTCCGGAGACCCCCTAATCCAGGACGCCCTTAGTCTTCCTTGCTTGCGTACAATTTCCTCAAATTTCTTACTTCCGGCAAGGCTCTTGTAAATAGCTTTCTCTATAATTCCCTTCAATAAGCTATTTTCTTGCTCATGTGTAACTTGGCTAAGAGAATCATTAGTGGAATCAAGAGAACTACTAGAAGCAACATCATTGGGTTTAGCATGATTATTGTTACTACTAGAAGAAGAATCTTTCTTAATCTTGTTGCTATTTATCTTGTGGCATGTACGTAGACAAGAATAAATGCTTGGCAATGTAAGAAGAACTTTTCTTGCGAAGATCATCATTGATCGCTTTTAAGAACCCATGCTCTTGCTCAAGGTTGAGCTTTTCAAAGCGTAACTTCTCATGAGTCTTTAAAAGCTCTCGGTGATTTTCCAAGGTCATTTCATGAGCTAACTTTAGAGTGTTTAGTTATTTAGTTAGACGCTCAATCTCCTTCTTATCATCTTGATTCGTTTTATCTTGATTAGCATGATTAATAACAAGTTCATCATAGTTTTCATCACTAGAATTGTCAACAAGTAAATCATCATCACCTAGCAAGTCATCTTCATCACTATTGAAATCAACATACTCGGGATGTGATACCTTTGGGCCTTTACACATGAAGCATCTTCCAATTCCTTCATTTGGTGACTCAAATATGTCGTAGGAGTTGGTTGACACAAGTGCTAGACCGGTAGCACCTTCATCTTGAGCATATTCGGAGTCGGAGTGATAACTTCTCTCGGAGTGATTGTCGGAGTTCGAGCCGGATACCCATTCACCAACGCGGGCTTGATGTCTTCCTTTTGTGTAGCTCCTTGATGATTTGTCCTTCCTTTCCGAATCCTTGCTTCTCCGTGATGTTCTTCGTTCATAACGGTCATCTCTACTCCTTCTCTCTCTTGGTGGTGATTCTTCTCTTCTACTTCTTCTTTTGGGAGAATCTTCTCTTCTTTTGTAGGGAGCCGTACACTCATTGGAGTAGTGTCCGGGTCTTCCACAATTGTAGCAATTTTGTTCACGACTTGAAGATCTTTTGTCATTGTAGGACCTTGACTTGGAACTTGTTTCCTTGCTTCTACTCTTGTAGAACTTGTTGAAATTCTTCACCATTAGGGATTAGGCTCAATTCTTCATTGAAGGCTTGTTTCTCACTTGATGATGTGGGAGCCTCACATGAGGCTTTGTAAGCACCACTTGACTTGTTATGAAGCTCTTCCTTATCCTTGAGTGACATCTCATGAGCAACAATTCTTCCAATGACTTCCATTGGCTTGAGATCTTTGTAATTGGGCATCATTTGGATCAATGTGCACACGGTATCATATTTTCCATCCAAGGCTCTTAGGATCTTCTTGATGATGAATCTATCGGTCATCTCTTCACTTCCTAAGCCGACAACCTTATCTGTGATGAGAGCAAGCCTAGAATACATTTCAGCGACACCTTCACCATCCTTCATTTTGAACTTGTCAAGTTGACTTTGAAGCACATCCAATTTGGATTCCTTGACGGAGTCGGTACCTTCGTGCATATCAATTAAAGTACCCCAAATTTCCTTTGCATTCTCAAGACGGCTTATTTTGTTGAATTCTTCGGGGCACAATCCGTTGAAGAATATCACAAGCTTGATCATTGTATTGCAACATCTCCAACTCTTCCGCGCTAGCTTCACGGTTCGGTTCTCTCCCATCAAAGAATTCACCTTGCAAGCCAATACACACAATAGCCCAAAGGGCGGGGTTATGTCCAAGAATATGCATTTTCATCTTATGCTTCCAACTAGCAAAATTTATACCATCAAAGTAAGGACCTCTACGATGGTAATTTCCCTCGCTAGACGCCATACTCTCCTAGGTTGTGAAACCAAGGCTATGATCACCAAAAGCTATGGAAATCAAGGCAAATGGAGGCCAAAGCTCTGATACCACTTGTAGGATCAAAAGTATGTCTAGAGGGGGGTGATTAGACTACTTGACCAAATAAAGATCTAGCATTTTCCCAATTTTAAGTCTTGGCTGATTTTAACAACTTATCACAAGTCAAGTAATCAACCTACACATGCAAGTCTAAGAGTATAGCAGTGGAATGTAAAACATTGCACATGAAGGTAAAGGGAGGAGTTTGGAGGGAGAAAATGCAATGTAGGCACAAAGATTTTTGGCGTGGTTCCAATAGGTGGTGCTATTGTACATCCGCGGTGATGGAGACTTCAACCCACGAAGGGTAACGGTTGTGCAAGTCCACGAAGGGCTCCACCCACGAAGGGTCCATGAAGAAGCAACCTTGTCTCTCCCACCATGGCCATCGCCCACGAAGGACTTGCCTCACTAGGGAAGATCTTCACGAAGTAGGCGATCTCCTTGCCCGTACAAACTCCTTGGCTCAACTCCACAATCTTGACGGAGGCGCCCAAGTGACACCTAACCAATCTAGGAGACACCACTCTCCAAAAGGTAATAGATGGTGTGTTGATGATGAACTCCTTGCTCTTGTGCTTCAAATTATTGTCTCCCCAACACTCAACTCTCTCTCACAGGATTGGATTTGGTGGAAAGATGATTTGAGTGGAAAGCAACTTGGGGAAGGCTAGAGATCAAGATTTATGTGGTTGGAATGGATATCTTGACCTCAACACAAGTGTAGGTGGTTCTCTCTCAGAAAATGTATGATGGAAGTGTAGGCATGTTCTGATGGCTCTCTCCATGAATGAAGATTGGGTGGAGGGGTATATATAGCCTCCACACAAAATCTAACCGTTACACACAATTTACCAAACTCGGTCAAACCGATTCAGTTCAAAATGTAAACGTTAGGATTCTCGGTGGGACCGATTTCATTAGGGTTAGGGCATAACGTAATCTCGGTGAGACCGATTACACAAACTTGGTGGGACCAATTTAGAGAGTTGGTCAGGCAAACTCGGCGGGACCGATTCGCTCATCTCGGTTGGACCGAAATGTTATCAAGGGGAAACACAAAATTTGCATTGCGAACTCGGTGGGACCGATCGCTCATCTCGATTAGATCGAAATGTTACAAAGGGAAACAGAGAGTTTGCAATCCCATCTCGGTGAGACCGAGATCCCTATCGGTGGGACCGAAGTGACTAGGGTTTAGTGGCAGTGGCTATGTAAACTGAACTCGGTTGCGCCGGATGGAAAGTTTCAGTGGGGCCGAGTTTGACTTTTGGTTTGGGACATATGTGGATATGGGAAAGTGGTTGAGGATTTTGGAGCATATCACTAAGCATTTTGAGCAAGTAACCCATTAAGCAACACCTCACCCCCTTTTAATAGTATTGGCTTTTCCTATGGACTCAATGTGATCTTGGATCACTAAAAGTAAAATGTAGAGTCTTGAGCTTGAGCTTGAGCTAATCTTTTGTCCTTAGCATTTTGAGGGGTCCACATTTCTAATCCATGCCATGCCAATCATTGAGCTTTCCTGAAATATTTATGTTGAGATAGTATTAGCTCAATGAGCTATATGTTGTTAGGAATTACCAAAACCACCCAGGGATAGTTGCACTTTCAATCTCCCCTTTTTTGGTAATTGATGACAACATATAGATCAAAGCTTTGACAAATGATAATAAGATTGTAATACATCGTCGCTTTGAGAAGTATGTGATAAGTAAGAGCTCCCCCTAAATTTGTGCATTATTTAAAATTGCCTTTGAATGCAAATGCACAATCAATTAGGATCATGGGTTATTCTTACATGTCACATACATCTTGGTGGAGCGCTCAAAATGATATAACTTAAAAGCATGCACTCATCACCAAGCAAAGTGAAGGATCATATAGAGATATAAAAGATAGTATCATCCAAGCAAGCATTAAAGTAGCATATGATCAATCACATGATCACATAAGTATCTGACACAAGGACATAAAGTATCTCACACAGGCATACAATAAAAAGTTCAACCAAAAGGCAAAGAAGCAAAACACTCTCTCGAAGCCTATGATCTATACATATTTCTCCCCCTTTGGCAACAAGTTACCAAAAAGTTCAAATATGCATAGTGCTATGCATCTCTCAGGCTTGGTCTTCGGGAGGTGGTGTAGAGAGAACTCCAAGGACGAAGGCATCCGTTGATGTAGTTGGAGCTGGTGGAGTGGCTGCTGGAGGTGGTACTGAGGCTATGGCTGTTGGTGCTGACGTTGTTGCTCTTGTATCAGGTACATGCACTACAGCAGACCTTTGTCCTCTAGGCACTCGCTGAAATGCATCAGTAGTCGCCTTCCCTCTCCTCTCTTCTGCTTCCTCCTGGAGTTGCTCAATTGTTGTTTGAATCTCAGTTACCTTTAGATCAAGATCATAAAATTTGGTTTCTACGATCCTATCCAAGCTCTCCTGGTTTTGACTCAGGGTGGCCAAGCCCTTCTCAATCCTCAGTGTAGATTGGATCAGATATGCAAGTTGATCTTGCTTGCTCTTCAGGAAAACTTGAGATGCCTCTTCAACAATTGGCATCTTGACAGCTCTCTTCTCCTGTGCTTGAGCTGATGATGGTTCCTCCTCATTCATCACTACAGTGTTGTCTTTAAAATCAAGATATAAGGGTAGATGCTCCTTATCCAACAGATATGTTCCTGTTCCCATCTTGGAGTTGATGAGCTCCTGAATGTGTGGAGCATACCCACAGCTTCTCTTCTGGTCAGCGGCAGTCCTCTTGATTGTCTCTACAATTAGACTCATGACCTTGAACTTCTGAGGGACATCAAAAAGCTGTAGCAGGTTGATGGAATGCCCTCTGAACATCTTGTGATCTCCTGACTTGGGTAGCAATGTCTGCCTATGGATCCAGTTGATGGTAGGCAGACCAGACAACAAGTAATGTACTGATCCAAGCTTGTGAGTTTCCAAAGCTTTATCTGGGATCTCCTTGTACATGTTTGCCATAGAGTTGTGGTCTTTCTTCTTCTTGGCATACAGACCCAAGTCATCCTCATGTTCCTCTAGGGCATTTATCAGCTTGGCCCATTCTTCAATAGTGGACTGGTACCTAGTACCTTCTGACATCCAAATGATCTTCCCATCTGGTAAAAGTGAGTAGTGGAGTAAAACTGCATGATCATCTCATCATTCCATTTTGTGAGCTTATGTCCAACAAACTCATCTACTCCACATGCTTTGAAGCTATCATAAACTCCCGGGAAGTGATCCTCATTGTCCTTGATGAATTCCCAATCAACCCATCTCATGTCACACACAATGGGCTTCTTATCAAGCAAAATAGTTTCATAGAAGTCTTGCTGCTCTTTTGTGTGGAACCTGTAGTCAACTGCAGTTCTCCTCACAGCATACGGATCAGACTGTCTCCACAATCTTAGTCCAGCATCTTTTCTGATGTGCATGTCTTCAGCCACTGGATGAGTACCATTGTGGTCTGGGATCATAGGTTTCAACTTTCTCAACACATGGGATTCATCATCCTTTTCTTCAGCTTCAAGCACTGGGGCCTTGTTCTTCTCTTCAGCAGGAATATTTCTGGTGTTCCTCTTGGGATTAGTGGGCTTCTGAGCTTGAGCTTTTGAAGCAGCTTTGGGCTTTGATGTTGCAGCCCCTGACTTTATAGCATCTCCCATAAGCTTCTGAGCTTTGGGTGCTGGAGCATCCTCTTCTTCTTCATCATCTTCAGAGGGATCTCTCATCATGGAGGGCTTTCCAATGACTCTAGAAATGGTCTTCTTGACCCTCTCCTTCCTCTTCTTTCCTTCTCCACCTTCTTTGGGTTCAAGAGTGAACTCCCTTATCTCTTGAGTGGAGGCTCTGGCCTTAGACATAGGAATCCTTCTTGCTGGAGCCTTCTTATTCATCCCTAGCTTAACTATAGCAGTTGTGCCATACTCCTTTTTCAGCACCTTCTTTTTGGAGCTTACTTCCTCCTCAGTAGCCACATAGTCCTTATCCTCTGAATCTGAGGTTCTCTTCTTCCTTGTTCTGGTGGCTGCCTTTGGCAAGTTACTTGGAGTGCTCCTGCTGCCATCATCAGAAGTGTTTGAGGGATCTGAACCCTCACTCGGCTGCACATGTTCCTCAGACATGTTCTGACTGTCGCTCTGATCAGACATCTTTGCAAACTTACTGACAGCAGACCGTGTGAGTAGATATAGATGAGGTAGAGTGGATGAGCATCACAAAGTGCAGAGATTTTGCAAAACAGATGACTTAAAAACTTAGTTTTAGTTCTCCACAGAAAACATTTCAGAGCTACCAATTTGTAAACTCGGTGATGCCGAAGCAGCTTTTGGAACCTAAACTAGTGAACTTGGTCAGACCAAGTCATAGTTTGGTGGCACCAAGACTTCTAGGGTTTCACAAAGAATCGAACACGGTGACAGCGATTTGCAATTTTCGGTCAGACCGAAAATGCATGTGCTATGGCCTAAGCCAAATCGGTGCGACCGATTTCTACAACTCGGTGAGTCCGAGATGAGTTCGGCGGAGATCTAACCCTAAATTTTCAAATCTAATTTAACCTAAAGGATGTTTTCAGTGGATAGAGTGTTTGCATATGTGGTAAGGATCATGGCAAAACAATGTGCTATGAATCAGAGGTAAAAGAATAGCATAAAAGATCGAACCCATACCGTAGTTATGTGTGCTTGTTTATCTTTCAGAGTGAGGAAGATATAATTGTCAAACAAGCGCAGTCTCATCAGCTTGCTCAGCTGCTTGCGCTGCAGCTCCCGAGCAAGGCTAACCTTTCTTGAACTCTATTGAAGTGCTGTCGGTTTTGTATATTATTTTATCGACGTGTTTATTTGTACTGGTGGCGATCTTTGATGCCCAGTGTATGTAATCTGATGTCTGCTTGTGCTTTATTATCATAGTGGTGAACTTTGATGCCTAGTGGATGTAATACGCCGTAATTTCTTTATTGTATAGTCTAGGTTTTTTCTTATTCATGATGCTGCAGTTATTTTACTGTATATATATCATGTCTTTGCAGTAAACCTGCCAAACCGTAAAATTACAGTACATAATCAGGCCATCATGCAAATCACTATGTATGATCCGCATCATGGGCCCAGTCATCTTGGTCCGTTAACAGGCCTAAATGTAAACTGGCTCACTAGTAGATTCGGGACTTTAATAGGCCGAGTAAACCGTCGACCATTTTTTCGCAAGAAAATTCAATGGGCTTTTAGGAGGCTGAAAAGTAGGTTGGGCCTGAAACGCGACGAACAGCTCACAGGCCGGCAGCAGGCCAAAATAGACCCCGGCCCATGATTGTGCCAATCACATCATGGGCTGTTAACAGGCCAAAATTGTCTCAGTCCTTGTTTGGCCCAATCAGATTATCGGCTGTTAGCAGGCTAGATGCAAACTGGGCCGTAGTTAGGCCCAACTATATGACGGGCTTTTAACAGGCCGAAATAAATATAGGGCCAAAATGTTAAATGAGCCTTTAACAGGCTGAAAATAATATCAGGCCGAATTACTAAATGGGCCTTTAGCAAGTGGGCCCAAAAGCATAGCGTCCAGTGGACGGGCCGAAATTGATATGGACCATAATTTAACCCAAAGCCTCTTGAAGGGCCAGATCTGATCTGGGCCGTAATTTGGCCCAGAATGTGGTAGGCTTTTAACGGTCGGATCTCATATGGGCCTTTATTAGGCCCAAAACGTGGCAGGCTGTTAATGGACCCGATCAAATACGGGCCGGCATTTGGCCCAAAACATGGTAGCCTATTAACGGGCCGGCCCACTAGTATCCTCAAAATCTTGTGGGCCTTTAGCTGGGACGACCCATTATGGTCGCTGAAATCTCGTGGGCCTTTAGCTGGGCCAACTCATTATGGTCGGCGAAATCTTGTGAGCCTTTAGCTTGGCTGATCCATTATGGTCCACAAAATCTTATGGGCCTTTAGTTGGGTCGGCCCATTTAATCTTTATGGACCACTTTTGGGTCGATCCACGTGTCAACACATCATAGGCGCATCTCGCCCATTAGATGAGTGACACCTGTGCCAATGCGGAGTTGACACGTGGTTCCGTCGGCCAATGAGAATTTTACACGTGGAAAATCGGCATTGGTCGTGGCTATTAGCGGGTTATCGGATCCAAAACCGGACCCGATAGCTTAACGGCGACCCGTTACGGTGGATGCCACATGTCGGTCACCCTTGACGAAAGCACTTCCATGACGCGGCATTTATCGTCATGGAAGTGAACACTTCTGTGATGATAATTTTGGTAATTTCATGGAACACTTCCACAACAGCACAGGCATGACTATCTTGATTCTGTCATAAATTCGTCATGGATGTACATGCATGACAGAAAACTTGACCTACTACAACAAACATGTATCATCACAGAAGTGTATTTTTTTGTAGTGCAAGTCAGTGGCTTGCTCCATTGTCCCGGAGAACGCATGAGGCATGGTTCGCAAGCATCAAGTGATTCATAATCAAGTGATTTCAAAAGCCCATCAACATGGAGTTTCTTCATGCGCTTTACACTAATATGACCTAAACAGCAGTGCCACAAATATGTTGCACTCTCATTATCAACTTTGCATCTTTTGGCATCAATATTATGAATATGTGTATCACTACGATCGAGATTCAATAAACCATTCACATTGGGTGTATGACCATAGAAGGTTTTATTCATATAAACAGAACAACAATTATTCTCTGACTTAAATGAATAACTGTATTGCAATAAACATGATCTAATCATATTAATGCCCAATGCAAACACCAAACAACATTTATTTAGGTTCAATTCTAATCCTGAAGGTAGAGGGAGTGTGCGATGGTGGTCATATCAACCTTGGAATTACTTCCAACACACATCGTCACCTCGTCCTTAACTAGTCTCTATTTATCTTGCAACTCCTATTTCAAGTTACTACTCTTAGCAACTGAACCAGTATCAAATACCGAGGGGTATATACCATTGTATATCAAATATACCATTGTTCACTTTGCCATCCTTCTTATCCGCCAAATACTTGGAACAGTTCCGCTTCCAGTGACCAGTCCCTTTGCAGTAGAAGCACTCAATTTCAGGCTTAGGTCCAGACTTGGGCTTCTTCCCTTAAGCAGCAACTTGCTTGCTATTCTTCTTGAAGTTCCCCTTCTTCCCTTTGCCTTTTTTCTTGAAACTAGTGTCTTGTTAACCATCAACACTTGATGCCCTTTCTTGATTTCTAACTTCGCCGATTTTAGCATTGCGAAGAGCTTGGGAATAGTTTACGTCATCCCTCGCATATTATAGTTCATCACGAAGTTCTGGTAACTTGGTGATTGTGACTAGAGAACTCTGTCAATCACTATCTTATCTGGAAGATTAACTCCCAATTGATTCAAGCAATTGTAGTACCCAGACATTCTGAGCATATGCTCACTAGCTGAGCTATTCTCCTCCATCTTGTAGGCAAAGTAGTTTGTCATAGGTCTCATACCTCTTAACACGGGCATGAGTCTGAAATACCAATTTCAACTCTGGGAACATCTCATATGCTCCATGTCATTCAAAACATTTTTGAAGTCCCGGTTCTAAGCCGTAAAGCATGGTGCACTAAACTATCAAGTAGTCATCATACCGAGCTTGTCAAACGTTCATAACGTCTGCATCTGCTCCTGCAATATTTCTATCACCTAGTGGTGCATCAAGGACATAATTCTTCTATGCAGCAATGAGGATAATCCTCAGATCACGGACCTAGTCCGCATCATTGCTACTATCATATTTTAACTTATTTTTCTCTAGGAACATATCAAAAATAAACGGGGAGCTATAACGCGAGCTATTGATCTACAACATAATTTGCAAATACTATTAGGACTAAGTTCATGATAAATTAAAGTTCAATTAATCATATTACTTAAGAACTCCCACTTAGATAGACATCTCTCTAGTCATCTAAATGATCACGTGATCCATATCAACTAAACCATGTCCGGTCATCATGTGAGATGGAGTAGTTTTCAATGGTGAACATCTCTATGTTGATCATATCTACTATATGATTCACGTTCGACCTTTTGGTCTCAGTGTTCCGAGGCCATATCTGCATATGCTAGGCTCGCCAGGTTTAACCTAAGTATTCTGCACATGCAAAACTGGCTTGCATCCATTGTATGTACGACGAACTGTAGCAACGGTGCATACTCAGGGAGAACACTTATACCTTGAAATTTAGTGAGAGATCATCTTATAATGCTACCGCCGTACTAAGCAAAATAAGATGCCTAAAGGATAAACATCACATGCAATCAAAATATGTGACATGATATGGCCATCATCGTCGTGTGCCATTGATCTCCATCTCCAAAGCATCGTCATGATCTCCATCATCACCGGCTTGACACCTTGATCTCCATCGTAGCATCATTGTCGTCTCGCCAACTATTGCTTCTACGACTATCACTATCGCTTAGTGATAAAGTAATCAATTACATAGCGATTGCATTTCATACAATAAAGCGACAATCACAAGGCTCCTACCAGTTGCAGATAACTTTTACAAAACATGATCATCTCATACAACAATTTATATCTCATCACGTCTTGACCATATCACATCACAACATGCCCTGCAAAAACAAGTTAGACGTCCTCTACTTTGTTGTTGCAAGTTTTACGTGGCTGCTACGGGCTTCTAGCAAGAACCGTTCTTACCTACGCATCAAAACCACAACGATTTTTCGTCAAGTGTGTTGTTTTAACCTTCAACAAGTACCGGCCAGAGTCAAACTCGATACAACTAAAGTTAGAGAAACAGACACCCGCCAACCACCTGTGTGTGAAGCACGTCGGTAGAACCAGTCTCATGAACGCGGTCATGTAATGTCGGTCCGAGCCACTTCATTAAACAATACCGCAGAATCAAAGTAAGACATTGGTGGTAAGCAATATGACTATTATCGCCCACAACTCATTGTGTTCTACTCGTGCATATAACATCTACGCATAGACCTGGCTCTAATACCACTGTTGGGGAACATAGTAATTCAAAATTTTCCTACGATCACGCAAGATCTATCTAGGAGATGCATAGCAACGAGACGGGAGAGTGTGTCCACGTACCCTCATAGACCAAAAGCAGAAGCGTTTAGTAACGCGGTTGATGTAGTCGAACGTCTTCACGATCCAACTGATCCAAGTACCGGACGTACAGCACCTCTGTGTTCAGCACACGTTTAGCATGATGACGTCCCTCGAGCTCTTGATACAGTAGAGGGTTGAGGGAGAATTCCGTTAGCACGACGGTGTGGTGACGGTGTTGGTGATGTGATCCGCGCAGGGCTTCACCTAGGCACTACGACAATATGACCGAGGTGGTAAACTGTGGAGGGGGGCACCGCACATGGGTAAGAAACAACTGATGTGCCTTTGGGGTGCCCCCTAGCCACGTATATAAAGGAGGGGGAGGGGAGACCGGCGGCCAAGGAGGGCGTGCCAAGGGGGAGTCCAACTAGGATTCCCAATCCTGGTTGGATTCCCTTTCCTATTCCAAGAGGGGGAAGGAGGGAAGGAGAGGGAGAGGGAAAGGAAAGAGGGGCCCGTGCCCCCTCCCACTAGTCCATTCAGACTGCCTTGGGGTGGCGTAGGCCACCTGATAACCCGCAAGTACAGGGGATCAATTGTAGCCTCTTTCAATAAGTAAGAGTGTCGAACCCAACGAGGAGCTAAAGGTAGAACAAATATTCCCTGAAGTTCTATCGACCACCGATACAACTCTACGCACGCTTAACGCTCGCTTTACCTAGAATAGTTATGAAACCAGAAGTACTTTGTAGGTGTTTTGGGATAGGTTTGCAAGAATATAAAGAGTACGTAAATAAAAACCAGGGGTTGTTTTAGGTAAAGAAGCAATAAAGTTAGTATAGCGAGTGAGGAAAAGTGGTGGTAGGAGTTGCGAAATTGTCCCTAAGCAATTGACTACGTTCCTAGACCGATAGCACGTTTTATGTGGGAGAGGCCACTGCTAGCATGTCATCCCTGACTTGGAATTCTATGCACTTATGATTGGAACTATTAGCAAGCATCCGTAACTACTAACGTTCATTAAGGTAAAACCCAACCATATCATTAAGATATATTGGTCCCCCTTCAATCCCGTATGCATCAATTTCTATGCTAGGTTGAAGCTTCTGTCACTCTTGCCCTCCAATACATAGTCCTATCAAGATACAACTAAACCTATGGTGTGATCCACACGCGCGCTCATATGATGGGCACCAAAGGACAGCAACATAACCACAATCAAATTAAACCAATCATAGCAATTCACCAATTACCGATAGGACAACGAAAATCTACTCAGACATCATAGGATGGCAACACATCGTTGGATAATAATATGAAGCATAAAGCACCATGTTCAAGTAGAGGGTACAGCGGGTTGAGGGAGAGTGGACCGCTGTAGATAGAGGGGGTAAGGTGATGGAGATGTTGGTGAATATGGCGTAGGTGTTGGTGAAGATCGCAGTGATGATGATGGCCCCGGCGGCATTCCGGTGCCACCGGAAGCGAGGGGGAGAGAGCCCCCTCCTTATTCTTCTCCCTTGACGTTCTCCTAGATGGGAGAAGGGTTTCCCCTCTGATCCATGGCCTCCATGGCATGGCAGGGGCGAGGTCCCCTCCGAGATTGGATCTGTCTCTTTGTCTCTCTCTGTTTCTGCGTCCTGGGATTCTGCCCTTTCACCGTTTCTTATATATCCGGAGATTCGTAACTCCGATTGGATTGAAACCTTCGCCCTAATTTTTCTCTGAAAATTAGCTTTCTTGTGGCCAAAGAAGAGCAGCAACCACCTTACGGGGTGCCCACGAGGGTCAAGGGCGCGCCCAGGGGGGTAGGCGCGCCCCCTACCTCGTGGCCCCCTCGGGCATCGACTCGCGTTGATTCTTCTTCCCATATTTCACAAATATTCCAAAAATATTCTCCATCCGTTTTTATCCCATTTGGACTCTGTTTGATATGGATTTTCTGCGAAACAAAAAATATGCAACAAACAGGAGCTGGCACTGGGCACTGGATCAATATGTTAGTCCCAAAAATAGTATAAAAAGTTGCCAAAAGTATATGAAAGTTGTATAATATTGGCATGGAACAATCAAAAACTATAGATACCACGGAGACGTATCTGCATCCCCAAGCTTAATTCTTGCTCGTCCTCGAGTAGGTAAATGATAAAAAAAGATAATTTTGATGTGGAATGCTACCTAGCATAATCTTGATCATGTATCTAATCATGGCATGAATATTAATACACGAGCGATTCAAAGCAATAGTCTATCATTTGACATTAAGACAATAATACTTCAAGCATACTAATAAAGCAATCATGTCTTTTCAAAATAATATGGCCAAAGAAAGTTATCCCTACAAAATAATATGGTCTGGCTATGCTCTATCTTCACCACACAAAATATTCAAATCATGCTCAACCCTGATGACAAGCCAAGCAATTGTTTCATACTTTTGACGTTCTCAAACCTTTTCAACTTTCACGCAATACATGAGCATGAGCCATGGACATAGCACTATGGGTGGAATAGAATATGATGATGGAGGTTAGTGTGAAGAAGGAAAAAAAGGAGAAAGTCTCACATCAACACGGCTAATCAACGAGCTATGGAGATGCCCATTAATTGATGTCAATGTGAGGAGTAGGGATTGCCATGCAACAGATGCACTAAGAGCTATAAGTGTATGAAAGCTCAAACTGGAAACTAAGTGGGTGTGCATCCAACTTGCTTGCTCATGAATACCTCGGGCATTTGAGAAAGCCCATCATCGGAATATACAAGCCAAGTTCTAAAATGAAAATTCCCACTAGTATATGAAAGTGATAACTCAAGAGACTCTCTATATGAAGAACATGGTGCTACTTTGAAGCACAAGTGTGGTAAAAGGATAGTAACATTGCCCCTTCTCTCTTTTTCTCTCATTTTTTTGTTTTTGTTTTGTTTTGGTGGGCTTCTTTGGCCTCTTTTTTTATTTTTAAAGTCCGGAGTCTCATCCCGACTTGTGGGGGAATCATAGTCCCCATCATCCTTTCCTCACTGGAACAATGCTCTAATAATGATGATCATCACACTTTTATTTACTTACAACTCGATACTAGAACAAAGATATGACTCTATATGAATGCCTCCGGTGGTGTACCGGGATGTGCAATGATCTAGCGTAGCAATGACATCAAAAAACGGACAAGCCATGAAATCATCATGCTTGCTATCTTACGATCATGCAAAGCAATATGTCAATAAATGCTCAAGTCATGTATATGATGATGATGGAAGTTGCATGGCAATATATATCGGAATGGATATGGAAATGCCATAATAGGTAGGTATGGTAGCTGTTTTGAGGAAGATATAAGGAGGCTTTGTGTGATAGAGTGTATCGTATCACGGGGTTTGTATGCACCGGTGAAGTTTGCACCAACTCTCGAGGTGAGAAAGGGCAATGCACGGTACCGAAGAGGCTAGCAATGATCGAAGGGTGAGAGTGCGTATAATCCATGGACTCAACATTAGTCATAAAGAACTCACATACTTATTGCAAAAATCTATTAGTCATCGAAACAAAGTACTACACGCATGCTCCTAGGGGGATAGATTGGTAGTAAAAGACCATCGCTCGTCGCCGACCGCCACTCATAAGGAAGACAATCAATAAATACCTCATGCTCCGACTTCATCACATAACGGTTCACCATACGTGCATGCTACGAGAATCACAAACTTCAACACAAGTATTTCTACAATCCACAACTACCCACTAGCATGACTCTAATATCACCATCTTTATATCGCAAAACTATTGCAAGGAATCAAACATATCATATTCAGTGATCTACAAGTTTTATGTAGGATTTTATGACTAACCATGTGAATGACCAGTTCCTGTCATCTCTCTAAATAGATATAAGTGAAGCAAGAGAGTTTAATTCTTTCTACAAAAGATATGACTACTCTCTAACAAATATAAGTGAAGCAAAAGATCATTCTAAAAATGGCGGTTTTCTATGTGTAGGGAAATAGGCAATCCAAACTTCAAATGATATAAGTGAAGCACATGACGAATTATATAAAGCCATACTCAAAAGATATAAGTGAAGTGCAAAGAGAATTATATAAATCAACCATGGAAAATCTCATACCAGCATGGTGCATCGAAGAAAAGTGAAAACTAAATGCAAAAGACGCTCCAAGATTTGCACATATCGCATGAACAAAATGAATCCGAAAACATACCGATACTTGTTGAAGAAAGATGGGATGCCTTCCGGGGCATCCCCAAGCTTAGACGCTTGAGTCTCCTTGAATATTTACTTGGGGTGCCTTGGGAAGCTTGAGCTCTTGCCTCTCCTTCTCCTCACATCGAGACATCCTCGATCTTCGAACACTTCATCCACACAAAACTCAATAGAAAGCTTGGTAAGATCTGTTAGTATAATAAAGCAAATCACTACTCTAAGTACTATTGCAAACCAATTCATATTTTGTTTTTGCATTGTAGCTACTGTAATATAACTTTTCCATGGCTTAATCCACTGATAGGAATCGATAGTTTCATCAAAACAAGAAAACTATGCATCAAAAACAGAATATGTCTTAAACAAGACAGTTTGTAGTAATCTGAACATTCACCATACTTCTGGTACTCCAAATATTCTACCAAAATTAGTAAAAATAAAACATTTTTATATAAAGACAGTGCAAAAAGTTTCAGAACCATTTGATCTTCCAGTAAAAAATGTAAAATCGCGCACTACAGCCAAAGTTTCTGTCCTACACCGCACAAACCAACAAGCATTGTAAACATCCTAAAGGCAAACCTTGGCACATTATTTTTATTTTTAAACCTTATAAAAGCAAACAACATAAATAAATGACTCTCTAAAACTTCTGGGTTGTCTCCCTGGCAGCGCTTTCTTTAAAGCCATTAAGCTAGGCATATAGTTCCAAGTAATGGATCCACCCGAATCCCAAGGTATATCAAAGCCAATTTTAATTAACAATGATTTGTAATTTAGTAGTGAGAACAAAGTAACATATATCATGTAATTACGAAGTCTAACTCTCTTCCTATGCATTGGCATGTCATAAAAGAACAATTCATGCACACAAAGTAAAGGCCAATGCATAGTATAAACAGTTTCTTGCAATTTTTTCGTGTTGGAAACATAAAGAGGCGGAGATGTAGTTCCTCTCTCATAATAATTGCAAGTAGGAGCAGCAAGCACATGCATATTATATCTATCAAAATCATCATGTGTAATAGTAAAATGCAACCCATCAATATAATCCTTAATAAGGGTAAACTTCTCCGATATAGTGTAGTTGGGAGAATTCAAAAAGATAACAGGACTATCATGCGTGGGTGCAATAGCAACAATTTCATGTTTAACATAAGGAACTATAGCAAGTTCATCTCCATAAGCATAATTCATATTGGCATCTTGGCCACAAGCATCATCAAAAAGGGATATTTCAAGAGAATCAACGGGATCATAACAGTCATCATAGCAATTGTCGGTGTCAAAACCGGCGGATCTCGGGTAGGGGGTCCCGAACTGTGCGTATAGGCCGGATGGTAACAGGAGGCAGGGGACACGAAGTTTTACCCAGGTTCGGGCCCTCTCGATGGAGGTAAAACCCTACGTCCTGCTTGGTTAATATTGATGATATGGGTATTACAAGAGTTGATCTACCACGAGATCAGAGAGGCTAAACCCTAGAAGCTAGCCTATGGTATGATTGTTGATGTGTATGTCGTCCTATGGACTAGAACCCTCCGGTTTATATAGACACCGGATAGGGTTAGGGTTACATAGAGTCGGTTACAATGGTAGGAGATCTGAACATCTGTATCGCCAAGCTTGCCTTCCACGCCAAGGAAAGTCCCTTCCGGACACGGGACAGAGTCTTCAATCTTGTATCTTCATAGCCCAGGAGTCCGGCTGAAGGTATAGTTCGGCTATCCGAACACCCCCTAATCTAGGACTCCCTCAGTAGCCCCCGAACCAGGCTTCAATGACGATGAGTCCGGCGCGCAGATTGTCTTCGGCATTGCAAGGCGGGTTCTCCTCCAAATTCCGTGTACCTGTTTGAATAAAGTCCGGTTTCTTGTAGACGTTGCGCTCCTTGGCTTCTACGCCCAATAATGGCCGTTTTCCATGTGTCAAACGAATATGAAAAGTCTGAGTGTTTTTACGTTCACACCCCTAGCCGTGTGAATGAGTTGCCCTTTTTAAGGGGACGAGGATTTAGATCCAATCCACACCTTCTCCCCTCCACGAGTGTTCATCAGAGCGCATCCGACAAAAGTCCATTCCACCATGGCCAGCCGCCGCAACTCCTCCTCTCGCCCTTCTAGCCCTAAGCCTGGATATTGGGAGAGATGTTCTACTCCGCACAGTGAGCTAGTGACGCTTCAGACCAAAGGATTTCTCCCCCCGGCCTATATGGTCCCAGTCCGAGCCGGTCTTGCCATCTACAACGGCGAAGAGCAAGCAGAGAATGCCCCTAATCCATCCCAAGGAGAGCGGGTGTGCCTTGTTCATTACTTAATAAGGGGGCTTGGATTTCCCATCGACCCGTTTCTCCGGGGGCTGCTGGAGTTCTACGGCCTCCAGCTTCATCATCTCATGCCTGCCTCAGTACTGCATATCGCGGGCTTTGTAGCCCTCTGCGAGCTGTTCTTGGGTATTGAAGCTCATTTCGGACTGTGGAAAGAGCTATTTTGCCTCGTGCCCCATTCCAAGAAAGGGTCAATGTATCAAGTGGGCGAAGCCGAAGTATGGCGCATCGCCGGGACCGGATATCTGTCCGGAACCACAAAGAAGGCGTCCGAAGACTGGCCCTCGAAATGGTTCTATATAGAAGACGTCCCGCTGCCGGATCCTGTCCGGATTGGCCTCCCAGAGTTCGATAGTGCTCCTTTAAAGAAGCGCCTAAGCTGGCGTCCATGGAGCCCTCAAAGGGAAAGCGACAGGGACATTGTTTATCTCATGGGCCGAATAAGATTGTTGGCCCATTCCGGACTAACCATGATCAGAGTTATGGCCGAATGCATCATGTGGGGGGTGCAGCCGCTTCAGTACAGAAGCCACCCCATGTGGGATTTCAACGGGGAGGACGACGCCACCCGCTACGGCCGTAAAGGGCCAGATTCAGTTGCCGCTCTATTAAAGATCTTGTCTACTTTGTACAAGGGAGAAGAGGAGGAATTTCTCCGTGTCAACCCACAAGGTGGATTCTCTATGCACAATCCCCCAAGCTGGGTAAGTGGTCGCATTTACTTGCTCATCCGTTTAGTGTTCCCATTGTTAAATACTTAGTCTGATGACTTCAACGCAGGAACTGCGCCGGGCTGTTAAGGACATAAGCAGCCCGCCTTCACAACCCGAGGACTCGGGACGGTCTCTCGACCCGGCCTCTCAAGAGGATCCGGACATATTTGTGGAGTTGATTGATGGAGTGTTCCATCAATTGAGCGAGGACAACGCCTTGGTGGCCATTACGGCCGATTACCCAGGGCTAATCCGAACACCCCAGATACCTAAGACCGAAGTCCCTGTACCCTGGACAGGGGTCCGTCCACGCGTGTTAATTTTCTGATTGCAACCGAACTTTGCAGGGGAGGTTTTTAAGGCAGAAGGCCGAACCTGCGGTGACAAACCAACTAGGGGACGCAGGGCCCCATGGGCAGAAAAGAGGTGCAGTCCGGACCGAGGCATTAGCGCGAAGGTATGGCGCGCCCCTTTATCCCAGTTGTTATACCTTTGAGGCACACTTGACACTCGTGCCCTTTTCAGGACGAAGAGACCTCGCCAGACTATATCCGGAGAGGCTGCTAATCGCGCCTCCACCAGCCAGGCTCCAAAGCCTGGTCCGGGGGCGGAAGCGAACGCAAGGCGTGTGCCAGACGTTCCTCTGACGGAAGATCCGGATGGGTTATCTGCCACCAACTCAGAGGTGGAAAGTGCCATGAACCACAGGCGTCGCCGGACAATTCTTCGCGATGCTTGCTTCTCCCAAGAGGCATTAGATGCCTTCAATTCCGGAGATGCGCACCTCTGTGCTGCTCAAAATGGTCTAGCCACAGCCACGGAGCAATATGTAAAAGACATACGGGTAAGAATATTTTGATAAATATATATGTATCAGTAGCCCCCGGGACTGAAAACAGTTAGAATAACTGGTTTAAGGATCATTTGAAATGCAGGTTCTTACAGAAAAGAATTCCCTACTGACCCAGGAGCTGGAAGAGTGCAAAGCCCAACTGGAGGTCACACTAGCCGCGGCAGGGGAGCCTAAGGAGACCCCCTCTGGTAATATTCATTTCAAAAGATAAGTATGTGGCGAAGCACGGCTTGTGTGCGAATCTGACAAATAAAATTGCAGATGGTGCTAGATTGAATCCGGAAAGGCAACACCTCGAACGCCAACTAAAGGCTGGTGAGAGGGTGTTGTTAAAGGTGATGGGGGAGAAGAACGTTCTCCAAGATGCCAACACCCTGCTGGGCGTCGATCTAAAAGATGTTCGTGCCTAGCTGTCAGACTCCGTGAAGGAGAATCAGTGGCTTCGGCGCGGCATATTTAGTAAGTGCTTGAACAAACCTTTTAAAAGAAAGTTCGGCGGTGCCGTTGATTAACAGAGCAATATCCGTAGGTATGTTAACAGGTCGTCCTGCAGAGGAGATGCCCGGTTCTATGGGTGACCTTCTTCCTGAGCTCTTGCAATTGCTCGGTCGAGTTCGGTAGGCGATGCGAGGCGTCGCCCAGGTCCTGTGGCCATCCGTCTCCACACCCGAAGGTCTTGGAGAGCTTGCGGAGAAGCTGGGGGGAGCACGGTGGCGCTTCCAGTTGTGAAAGATATCAGCCTGCCGTCAAGGCGCTAGGGAGGCCTGGGCCATGGTGAAGACGCGGTATTCACAGGCCGACCCCAACCATATGGCCGAGGTTGGTCCTGTAGGGCCCGATGGGAAGGAGATCCCTGTGAGCTTAGTATATGTCCCAAAGATTCATATTGAACTTCAATCGAAACTTCTCTTGACCCAATGACGCGTTGATCCAGGTTCCATCATAGCCACAAGGGACTATCTAAACTGATTAGTTTTTGTCTATAAGCTCCCAGTGCATCATAAGAACTAGAAAAATGGGGTTCTTTATCTTTCCTATATTTAGAATTATTATTATTATTGTAATTTACTTTTAGATTTGGGTAGTTTCTGCAACTATTATATCTATTTGCACAAATAGCTCGACGCTTTCCAATCGTTAATACATAAAGCCCGATAAGCATGTTTTGGGTCGGTACGCAAATAGGATCCCCAATAGCGGGAGATAAGAGATTCATATGAGAAAACATAAGTAAACGGGCTTCTGCCTGAGCTTCCAAGGATAAAGGTAGATGGCCAAGTAGAGTTGGCCGCAAAGTATTCCCAGCAGGACTGTAAATTGGACAGCCTGTTAGATGGTATTGAAGAGGAGTACAGTCAGTCAAAATGACTATGTAATTGACATTTATAATGCCTTCTAGCCGGATTGTAGATCATTTGTCATGGCCAACCTTTTCGCTTCAGCCTCGGGACCTGACGGTCCGGAGTGTGTCCGAATTCCCATGCGGTTATATAGGAACCGGGGAATGCGTGGAGACCAGGCGTAGGGGTCATTATGGCGTGAACAGACAAGTGCCCGACTAGTTATGTTATATTACATGGTTAGTAAGAAACATCTTCCAGGGAGAATAGTTCCGTTAGGGGTTCCTTTCCTTGGGAGGCATGCCCTAAAGTGCATGTCCATGCTGTGAAAAGAAACGCAGGAAAAACATCTGGGGGCATATAGATAAAATAAAAAAGATCATCTTTAGTTCACCGACCGAATATTCCCTTAAGAACGCTAGCTTTCGGCTTCACCCAGTCTGAGGTACACGTTCGGCTGACCCAGTAGTAACAATCGCAGAGGTGCTCCCTTTACCACCTAGCCGAATAGTCGGGAACGTAGGGGTAAGCATAGGAGCCAGGAAACCCATCTTGGCCAAAACTTAAGTCATATCGATGCATACAATGGTGAATAAAGGTACATGCGGAAGTGTGACACATGTGTTGGGCATGAAGCCCGTATAAATAAGCTTCTGTTTAAAGAAGCCCCCAGGTCTGATGAGCGCGGATAGCGCGTCACTTTATGAGCTTTTAAAGGCTATAAGAGATTGAGAGAGAAGAAGAGGAATGTAAGACAGAAACTGTATAAAAAATGGGCAGAGGAAGGAGACGAACACAGAGTCCGGCGCTAGGCATAGAATCTTCGGAGACGGGCTGCGTTCCATGGGTTCGGCTCGAGTCGGTTATCCGATGCATTTCGCAGGCGGTACGCTCCACCAGTCAGAACTTGGTCAATTATGAAGGGACCTTCCCACTTGGGCTTGAGTTTGTCTTTTTTCTTGTCCGGCAGGTGTAGAACTAATTCGCCAACGTTGTAATTTTTGGCCCGTACTTCTCTGCTTTGGTATCGTCGAGCCTGCTTTTGATAGAATGCGGAACGGGCTTTCGCCACGTCACGCTCTTCTTCCAATGCGTCCAAACTGTCCTGCCGATCGAGCTCGGCTTCTCTTTCTTCGTACATGCGCACTCGAGGTGAGTCATGAATTATGTCGCAAGGCAAAACTGCCTCTGTGCCGTACACCATAAAGAATGGTGTGTATCCGGTGGTGCGATTCGGCGTGGTCCGCAGCCCCCAGAGTACGGAGTAGAGCTCCTCTACCTAGTGCGTGTTGGATTCTGTGAGGGACCGCACTAATCTGGGTTTAATGCCGCTCATGATAAGACCATTTGCACGTTCGACCTGGCCGTTAGTTTGTGGGTGATAGACGGAAGCATAATCAAGCTTGATGCCCATGTTTTGGCACCAGAGTTTTACCTCGTCGGCTGTGAAGTTTGTGCCGTGATCAGTGATGATGCCGTGGGGGACGCCGTAACGGTGTACAACCCCGGATATAAAGTCTATCACAGGTCCAGATTCGGCCGTCTTAACAGGCTTGGCTTCTATCCATTTGGTGAACTTATCCACCATGACCAGTAAGTATTTGTGCTTGTGGGTTCCTCCTTTAAGCGGTCCAACCATGTCAAGCCCCCAGACCGCGAAAGGCCAAGTGATGGGGATGGTTTGGAGGGCAGTAGGTGGCATATGGCTTTGGTTTGCAAAGAACTGGCAACCGGTGCATTTTTGGACTAAGTCCTGGGCGTCTGCCCGAGCCGTCGGCCAATAAAAGCATGTACGGAAGGCCTTGCTTACAAGGGACCGAGCTGCAGCGTGATGGCCACTGAGTCCGGCATGAATTTCAGCCAGGAGGTTCCGCCCTTCCTCTTCATAGATACACCTTTGAAGGACTCCGGTAGTGCTTTTCTTATAAAGCTCTCCTTCATGGACTTTGTAGGCTTTGGATCGCCGCACTATGCAGCGTGCCTCATTTTGTTCTTCGGGGAGTTCCTGCCTAGTAAGGTAGGAGAGGAATGGTTCTGTCCATGGGGCAATGACGGCCATTATTACGTGGGCTGAGGGTGTTATTTCATTGGCAGAGCCACCGATTGTGTCAGAATGTTTGATGTCGGGCAGTGCGGTTGGGTCCGGGCTGTTGTTGTGCGGCTCCCCTTCCCATACTACGGATGGCTTGAACAGCCTTTCCAAGAAGATGTTGGGGGGGACTACATCGCGTTTTGCGCCGATGCGTGCCAGGACATCTGCCGCCTGATTATTTTCCCGGGCTATGTGGTGAAATTCAAGCCCTTCAAACCGAGCTAACATTTTTAGGACGGTGTTACGGTAAGCTGCCATCTCTGGATCTTTGGCGTCGAAGTCTCCATTTATTTGGGATATTGCGAGGTTCGAGTCCCCGTGCACCTCTAGGCGTTGAATGCCCATGGATACTGCCATCCAGAGACCATGTAAAAGGGCCTCATATTCGGCTGCATTGTTGGAGTCTGTGTACATAATCTGTAGTACGTATTGAACTGTGTCTCCTGTGGGGGACGTCAAAACGACACCAGCCCCCAGTCCGGCCAACATCTTGGAGCCGTCGAAATGCATGATCCAATTTGAATATGTGCCGTACTCTTTAGGGAGTTCGGCTTCCGTCCATTCTGCGACAAAATCGGCCAAAACTTGTGACTTGATGGCTCGTTGTGGCTTATAAGTTATGTCGAACGGGAGGAGCTCGATGGCCCATTTCGCGATCCGACCCATTGCGTCACGGTTGTTAATAACGTCATTAAGTGGTACATCCGAGGCTACTGTTATTGAACACTCTTGGAAGTAGTGTTGTAGCTTCCGGGATGCCATGAATACCGCGTACACAATCTTTTGATAATGCGGGTACCGTGATTTGCAGGGAGTGAGGACAGTGGACACATAATAGACAGGCCTTTGAAGGGGGAATTTGTGTCCGTCCGCTTCTCGTTCGACGACGAGCACTGCGCTTACAACCTGATGTGTTGCTGCGATGTACAATAGCATTGGTTCGCCGGTGTTTGGCGTGGCGAGGACTTGGTTTGTTGCCAGTATGGCTTTTATTTCGTCGAGTCCGGCCGTGGCTGCGTCCGTCCATTTGAAGTGTTCAGTGCGCTGAAGGAGGCGGTAAAGGGGGAGGGCCTTTTCTCCCAGGCGGGAGATAAAGCAGCTTAGAGCCGCCACACATCCGGTTAACTTTTGTATTTGTTTGAGGTCCTTTGGGATATCCAATTGCGACAGAGCTCAGATCTTGGCTGGATTTGCTTCAATTCCTCTACTGCATACAATGAAGCCCAAGAGCTTTCCGGCTGGGACGCCGAAAATGCATTTTTCTGGGTTGAGCTTGATGTCGTATGTTCGGAGATTATCAAATGTGAGCCTCAAGTCGTCTACTAGATATTCAACATGTCTTGTTTTCACGACCACATCATCTACGTATGCCTCCACTGTTTTACCGATCTGGCTTGCCAGACATGTCTGAATCATGCGCTGATATATTGCGCCGACGTTTTTGAGCCCGAAGGGCATCGTGTTGAAGCAGAATGGCCCGTATGGTGTGATAAATGCTGTTGCGGCTTGGTCTGATTCTGCCATCTTGATTTGATGGTAGCCAGAATATGCATCGAGGAAACACAACGATCGTGTCCTACGGTGGCATCAATAATTTGATCGGTGTAGGGGAGAGGGAAGGGATCCTTTGGGAAAGCCTTGTTGAGGTCTTTAAAATCGACACATAGGCGCCAGGATTTGTCCTTCTTTGGTACCATCACCAGGTTTGCTAGCCAGTCCGGATGTTTTATATCTCTGATGAATCCGGCCTCCAATAGCTTTGCTAGCTCCTCTCCCATAGCCTGTCTCTTAGGTTCGGAAAAACGCCGAAGAGCCTGTTTGACAGGTTTGAATCCTGTTTGGATATTTAAGCTCTGCTTGGCCAGCCTGCGTGGGATTCCTGGCATGTCTGAAGGATGCCAGGCGAAAATGTCCCAGTTCTCCCGTAGGAACTCTCGCAATGCGGCATCGACATCAGGGTTTAACTGTGCCCCGATGGAAGCTGTTTTGTTGGGGTCCGTTGGATGGACTTGGAATTTGACTATTTCGTCCGCTGGTTTAAAGGAGGTGGACTTGGATCTTTTGTCGAGTACCACGTCGTCCCTATTCACGGTAGAGTGTAGCGCAGTCAGTTCCTCGGCCGCTAGGGCTTCGGATAGTGCCTCGAGGGCCAGTGCGGCTGTCTTGTTTTTGGCGCGGAGTGCTACATCCGGATCACTAGCGAGAGTGATGATCCCGTTAGGCCCGGGCATCTTGACCTTCATGTACCCGTAATGGGGTATTGCTTGGAAGATTGTGAATGCTTCCCGCCCTAGCAAAGCGTGATAACCACTGCTGAACGGGGCCACGTGGAATGTGACTTCTTCGGACCTGTAATTGTCTGATGTGCCGAACACCACATCCAGTGTGATTTTTCCTGTACAGCGCGCTTCCCGACTGGGGATTATTCCTCTAAAGGTTGTGCTGCTTCGCGTGATGCGGTTCCAGTCTATATCCATTTTTTGGAGGGTTTCCTCATAGATGAGGTTCAATCCGCTGCCGCCGTCCATGAGTACCTTGGTGAGACAAAAGTCGTCCACTATTGGACTGAGGACCAATGTTGCTGGTGCTCGGGCTGTTTGGAATTTAGGTTCATCACTCGCGTTGAAGGTAATGGCCGTGTCACTCCACGGGTTTACTGTTGCTACTTGGTAGACTTCGGCAAGGCTGCGGGGTGTCCTTTTTCGCATATTATTTGATGTGAAGGTCTCGAAGACTGTTAGTACCGTATTAGTGTCTCTGGGGTGGCTTTCTGTGGTCTCCGGGATTAGGAGGTTCTCGCCGATCTTGGCCACCTGCCGGAGTATCCAACATGCTCTAAGGCTGTGAGTTGGTGTGGCGTCCTTTGTGCTATGAATTTTACAGGGTCCATTAAGCCATCCTTCCAGTACGGTTCCATGCCCTGTAGAGGGTTTTTGCTTTTTGGTGTTTGACCCGGGTGTCTGGCGATGATGCACCCTTTTGTTTCGGACTGGGCTTGCATTAAGGGCCGGATTGTCCCAAAATTTTGTTTCGGTTTTCTGGGCGCTTTCCATCGCACAGTACTTTCGTACTATGGACGCTAAGTCAACGAAGCGTGTAATATCACGGCGACTTATGGCGTTGAGTATTCCCTTGTCCGTGCAATTATTGCAGAAGGATAGAATTGCGTCTTCCTCGCGGAAGCCCTTTATCCTGTGCATAACCAGGAGGAATCTGGCCCAGTAATGATGTACTGTTTCTTTGGGCTCTTGCCTGATTTGGGATAGATCGGTAATGTTCGGGTGGGTGGGTGGAATTAAATCCAAAGCCTTACCCCTTCTGAGGCTCAGAGGCCAAGGAATTTCCGAACTCGAAAATTTGGTTTCCTGGATGTCGTCCAATGAATCCAGTCCGTCGCCTGATTCTAGGTTCAGGTCTTGAGTGATATCCTCCTCTCGGCGGACATCCGGCTTGGAGGGATCGGGAATCCGAACGTAGCGAGTCCTTAGGATAGATGAAGGGTCGCCGCACTGTCCCTCTACCACGGCAACGTGGTGGGTGGCTTGGGGAGAGTTAATCTCTCTCAGATCAGTTTTAGGCCCAATCTGGTCGTAATCCTTAGCGACTCCCAGGGCGGCAAAGCAATCCAAGAGCTTGTTTATGGAGGAAAGCTCTATTGGATCTAACTGCTCGGCAAGTTCCGAGTTGACATGAAGGTTGTTTTCGATGGCTCGAGAGGTCATCGTCGGCGTAAAAGCCGAACAGGTGGTCATAAGAAAACCACCTAGCCGGAGGGTTTGGCCGACAGCCAAAGCTCCCTTAGCAACGGTGCCGTCTTTAAAGACGGGGCGAGGCATCCTTCCTGATGGCAACGACATAGAGGAACTCTCAATGAAAGCACCAATGTCGGTGTCAAAACCGGCGGATCTCGAGTAGGGGGTCCCGAACTGTGCGTCTAGGCCGGATGGTAACAGGAGGCAGGGGACACGAAGTTTTATCCAGGTTCGGGCCCTCTCGATGGAGGTAAAACCCTACGTCCTGCTTGATTAATATTGATGATATGGGTATTACAAGAGTTTATCTACCACGAGATCAGAGAGGCTAAACCCTAGAAGCTAGCCTATGGTATGATTGTTGATGTGTATGTCGTCCTACGGACTAGAACCCTTCGGTTTATATAGACACCGGATAGGGTTAGGGTTACATAGAGTCGGTTACAATGGTAGGAGATCTGAACATCCGTATCGCCAAGCTTGCCTTCCACGCCAAGGAAAGCCCCTTCCGGACACGGGACGGAGTCTTCAATCTTGTATCTTCATAGCCCAGGAGTCCGACTTAAGGTATAGTTCGGCTATCCGAACACCCCCTAATCCAGGACTCCCTCAGCAATCATCCTTCGGTAAGCATGAATGGAAATTAAACAATGTATGAGTTGAAGAGTTACTCTCATTAGAAGGTGGGCATGGGTGATCAGTCCGCTCTTCCTCCTTTTGTTCCACGCTCTCCTCCTCATCTTTTTCATCCAATGATCTTACAATGTCATTAATTTCTTCTTCCATAGACTCCTGCAAAATATTAGTCTCTTCTTGGACAGCGGAGACTCTATCAATAAAATCATCAATATCGGAATTGAATTCATAATTCTCATAGCAATATTTAAGTATAGCAAAAAAATTAGGTATGTAAACAGCATCATCAAGATTTTCACACTCTTTAAACAAAGATTCAATTTCATAAGAACCCATAAAAGCAACAAATTCTTCTATTTGTTCCACATCATAGTAATCATATATACCATTAGCATAAGATGCCAAGGTTTTATCATCATTAAATTTTCATGAAAAGGGAACGTGTGGAGCCTTCATCCTAGAGCAACAAGTATAGTGATATCTCAAGCATAGTTCCCGAGCATACCAATGCAACATATGAATTTGATCCCATAATAGTTACCCTTTTTGAGTCAAGCGATAATCCCTAAAGTATTCAGGTTGATCCAACGTGTCTCCCATTACATAATTGAATGGGGTTTTCTCAGGATTATCAAAGTAGTGCATAATATTTTTCACATAACCAGCATCGAGGGTTTTAGGAGGTTCCCCATCTCCATGAGTAGCAGGTACACCTAATTTTTTTGGTATTTCATGTTCCATATCCATAACTAAAGATAGAGAACAACTTAGAACAGAAAATAAAAATACTTAGTGATAAAGCAAACAACCACACACGAGAATATTCACCCTACGCTATGACTCCCCGGCAACGGCGCCAGAAAAAGGTCTTGATAACCCACAAGTATAGGGGATCAATTGTAGCCTCTTTCGATAAGTAAGAGTGTCGAACCCAACGAGGAGCTAAAGGTAGAACAAATATTCCCTCAAGTTCTATCAACCACCGATACAACTCTACGCACGCTTAACGTTCTCTTTACCTAGAACAATTATGAAACTAGAAGTACTTTGTAGGTGTTTCGGGATAGGTTTGGAAGAATATAAAGAGTACGTAAATCAAAACTAGGGGCTGTTTTAGGTAAAGAAGCAATAAATTTAGTATAGCGAGTGTGGAAAAGTGGTGGTAGGAGTTGCGAAATTGTCCCTAAGCAATTGACTACGTTACTAGACCGATAGCAAGTTTTATGTGGGAGAGGCCACTGCTAGCATGTCATCCCTGACTTGGAATTCTATGCACTTATGATTGGAACTATTAGCAAGCATCCGCAACTACTAACGTTCATTAAGGTAAAACCCAACCATAGCATTAAGATATATTGGTCCCCCTTCAATCTCGTATGCATTAATTTCTATGCTAGGTTGAAGCTTATGTCACTCTTGCCCTGCAATACATAGTCCTATCAACATACAACTAACCCTATAGTGTGATCCATGCGCGCGCTCATGTGATGGGCACCAAAGGACAGCAACATAACCACAAGAAAATTAAACCAATCGTAGCAATTCACCAATTACCGATAGGACAACGAAAATCTACTCAGACATCATAGGATGGCAACACATCACTGGATACTAATATGAAGCATAAAGAACCATCTTCAAGTAGAGGGTACAGCGGGTTGTGGGAGAGTGGACCGCTATAGATAGAGGGGGGAAGGTGATGGAGATGTTGGTGAAGATGGCATAGGTCTTGGTGAAGATCGCGGTGATGATGATGGCCCCGACGATGTTCCGGCGCCACCGGAAGCGAGGGGGGAGAGCCCCCCCTTATTCTTCTTCCTTGACCTTCTCCCTAGATGGGAGAAGGGTTTCCCCTCTGGTCCAAGGCCTCCATGGCATGGGAGGGGCGAGAGATGGCCGAGATTCCTGTCATGCACAGATGGTCGAGATTCCTCTCAGAGATACAGTGCCCCTGGAAGCAATTCAGTTGGACAGTGATTTGACGTATGAGGAGAAGCCTGTCAAGACTTTACAGTTTGCCAGCTGAGTTACTCGCAGCAAGGTTATCAAATTTTGCAAAGTTCAGTGGAGCCACCATACCGAGGATGAAGCCACCTGGGAACGAGAGGATGATCTTCGCAAAGACCAACCACACCTATTTCCTAGCCAACCCGAATCTGGAGGGCGAGATTCATCTTAAGGGGGTAGGTTTGTAACATCCCAAATTTTAAATTTGGAATGTTATACATAGGTCATTCATGCATATCATATCTTATTGCATTTCGTTTCGCGATCCTCGAAATTCTAAGCAACTCAAGGACCCTCGGAGAGAGTTGGGGATTTCACGGCTTTCATATTTGAATTTTGTCAAATATCGAAACGAGGATCAGTTGTTTTATTATTTTTCTCTCAGAAAATATTTCATATTAAAATATATGAGAGGAGATAATATGACTTCTCCAAAATAAACGAAATATTGGAGGAAAAATATTAAAATCAACTTTCTGTTTTTATTCGGATTTTATTGCTATTTTATTTGCATAGGAAAAATGCGTATTTTTCAAAATTGCATTTTAGGCCCAAATAAATGTTCACCTCGTCCGACATATTTTTAGAGGACGGGAAAATTTATTTCGGGATTTTTGGAGTCCGTTTAGTATTTCTTTTTTTTTTCCTACGATGGAATAATTTAAAAAAAGCAGCGCACCGACCTAACCGGGCCATGTCCGTCTAGGACTCCTGGCCCGGCCGGCCCTTATAAGCCGGGGGACCAAGACCCCAGCCCAGCCGCCCCGCCTCCCGCAACCCTAGCCCTGCCGCTCCGAGCGCCCCCGCCGCCCGCGCAGCCGCCGCTCGCGCCGCCCTGCCGCGCCACCGCCAGATCTGCTCACCGCCGCCGCAGCCGACTCGTCGGAGCCGCGCCGCCGCCCGCCGGACTCGAGGTAGCTGCCGGTTTTTTTAAAAAACCGATCGGTTTTATTTCGTAAACCCTAGTTTCTTTTTTTATTAGATTGGTTTTTTCGGTTCGGTTAAATAGCGGACGTTCATCCGTATGTTCGTTTTAATGAACGGTTTTCACCCGTTAGTCGCAGATAACAAACGCTCGTTCGTTAGCCTGTTCCTCAGTTTTTCTTTTCCCGGGTTTTTCGTGATTATTTTCGATCGCGATTTCTGATTCGATTTTCGTTTTAGTTTATCTTTTCACTCGTTTATCGGAATCAGGCGATTCAAGCGCCTAGATCTTCGTCTCGAAGCCCTCTTTCCGTTTAACCAATTTGAACAACATTTTGGTACTATAAAATTTGACTTTAGTCTAGATTAGTAATCGGATCTTGTTTCTTTCGCAGTTTGTGTTTCGTTGCTCCGTTTGATTCGATTCTTTTTGCAGACCGGAGTTCTTAAGTTGAACTTTCTGGTTAGTTCTTCTTATTCGAGTTTTACCCGTGCATCTTTGCTTGATTGCTTATGTATGCTATTTTTTGTGTGAGAACACCCGGAGTGCGAAGCGTGCTACTACGAGTCTCTAGGTTTCACGGATCATCAGCAAGGCAAGTAACACTTTGATCATACCCTTTATTACCCAGTTTTTGTGCATTAGTTCCAATCCTCAAACACTGCATGACTAGGATGTGATTAACTTGTGGGTTTAGGAAGTAGATGACGAGGTAGAACCTATTACCTGTTTTATTATCAAATCCTCGGGAGTTACTTCTACATTGCTTATATTGATATGCTATGCTCGTAGACGTGGATTGGGTTTGAGTGTATCCATGACAGATGTGAGATTGTTAATTAATGGTTCAACTTAAGATGGCAACTTTAATACACATCTGGGTGGATTGCTTGTTTGGGCACCTGGAGAATCCAGTGTTGTCCTAGGATATCCCGGAGTACCCGTGTGATCATCCTACAGCCCGCCACCCAAGCTCAAAGGGATCTTAAGATTATTCATGCTAGAAACTTCTGTGTGCAGCCACAGCCCATTATGGGCTCTGGCATAGTATGAGTAAGTTGTGTGACCTCTTTCAGTGGTGGGCTAGCAGATGTAGAGGGAAAGTAGGTGTAACTGTCTACCCAGAGTAAAGAGTGAATGCTTCTGAAAGACTGTGTCTTGGTCATCCGTTTCTCAAACATCATGAAGTACGAGAAATCCAACGGAGGAGATCAAGTCTTGTGGGGAAAAGTGCGCAAACCTCTGCAGAGTGTACAATCTAATCATGGTTAGCCGTGTCCCCGGTTATGGACATCTTGAGTATCTAGTACTTGGATTATCCTATGGTATCTCATCACTCTAAATTAATTTGTTGGGTTAATGAACTACTTTAATTGGGATTGAGAGGAACCTTCTCAATGATGTTTCAACTACCATGATAGTTAAAATAAAACTTATTCCTTTGTTGTAGGGAAAATTTGGCTTTTCGCAAAAACCTTATAACCATACAGCCTCCACCACCTAAATATTGCATATAGTGTTAGCATTATTTCTGTTCTTGCTCTACTGTGTTGCATTGCCAGCATATTCCATGTACTGACCCATTTTTGGGCTGCAACATATCATGTTGCAGACTTTTCAGACGAGGAGTAAGGTTCGCTAGGCCGTTGCCGTGCAGCTCAGCTTTGCCGTTGGAGTTGATGGACTCACTTTATCTTCCAAGCCTTCCGTTGTTATCGTATTAGATGGCCTTAAGCCATATTTATTGTAATAAGTTCTCTTTTGCAGACATCGATGTATTAAGTGTGTGATTGCTACTCTGTTATAAATCCTTCATGTACTGTGTGTGTCAGCATTACCGATCCAGGGATGACACTGAAGCATAGAGACTTGACCGTTTGAGGTCGGGTTGCTACAAGATGGTATCAGAGCACACGCTGAGTGTAGGACACGACCACTAAGCTAAAGACCTAGATCACTACTCTCTTCTCATTTCTGACTTCTCTCCATTTTCTACTCTTTAGGATGGTGGACGCAAGGAACAAGTTTGCACAACCGGATGAAGAAGCACCTTTTGGACGACACTTGAAGGAAGTCACTAAGTACCTGACCATTGGAATACCAAGCTTCACCGGGACTTACAACGCCACTTTACCAGAAGAGGAGCGCTGGATGATTCAAGTTCAAGTTCCAGGAAGGACATTCATGCCAGTCACTTAGCCCATCGAGTTTTCCTTTGATGCACCAACCTGGAGTCTAGGAAAGAGTATGGCAGCCCACATCACCATGGGACGAATTGGAGAAGTTTACCATAAGGAGCTTAATGATACTATCTACTAGATTTGTGGGTGCCGAGATGAGCAACGGGAGATGATCAACACCAGGAAGGATAGATCAATCGCAGCTTTCATCCAGGAGTTAAACCAGCACATTCGTTGCCAGGAGAATCAGATGTGCACAGGCATGATAGATTTGAAGAAGGCAATGACAAGGATCACAGAGCCGAAGGAAGAACTCAAGACTACTCGCGAAGATTATGAGGAAGAAATCGTCGTACTAGTCGATAAGAATGCCGACCTGACCATGAAGCTAGGAGTATTCATGGGAGACCCCGCGCCAGGAGGAGAAGACGACGAACCTAAGGAGATTCGTTCAGAAGACTACATCATCATCGACGACACCGACTCGGACCCCGACAATAGCGATGATGACTATGTTGATGAAGCTGGAGCAGATATCATGGAGTCTTCGACCAATCAATATTTCTAGATGACCACCAAAACAGTAGTAGTAGTCTACCATGTATATAGTATAGTCCGAGCACTTTTATAACGGTAAGTCCTAGACCGGTTGTATGCCCTTGCTTGATTGATTGAGTGATGTGATTGTGTTTGTCTCATGTGCATATGGGTAGTGTTTTCTCACTAGACCTCATTCTATTATATTTCTCTTCCCTCTAAACCCTCAGATGCCTCGAAGACGTGACCCTAGATTTACCTTTCCACCGGAGCTCACTCAGTTGATCCAGCAGCAGAATACCCTGATGCAGTTGTTAGTTCAGAACCAAGGCAACAACAACAACAACAACAACCCACCACCACCACCCCAGTTGACAATTTAGCCCGTTTTCTGATGTTGCAGCCGCCGGTGTTTTCCAGTAGCACCGAGCCGATAGTGGCAGGTGATTGGCTCCACAGGATTGGAAGGGAGTTAACCACTTCAGGATGCACATAAGCTGAGAAGGTGCGATTTTCCGCACATCATTTGGATGGACCAGCAGCCTCATGGTGGGAGAATTACACTGTCACCTATCCTATAGCCACTATTACATGGGATCAGTTTCGGCAAGTATTCCGCACAGCCCATGTCTCAACTGGAGCTATGAGCATGAAGAAGCGTGAGTTTCGCAACTTACGCCAAGGGAACCGTACTATGGGGCAGTACGTGGATGAATTTAGTAAGCTTTCTCATTATGCCCCTGATGATGTGGCCATAGATGCTGCAAAGCAGAAGAAGTTTATGGAAGGGCTGAATGATGAGATGAGCATGCAGTTGATGGTGGCAACATTTACCAACTACCACGAGTTGGTAGATAAGGCTCTTATGATTGAAGGGAAGCAACAGCAAATTGAGAGCCGCAAAAGAAAGTATGGACAAGGAAGGTACAACCCAGGAGCTCAGCAGAAGCCTCGTTTAACCCCGAACTCGGGAGGACTTGCCCGTAACCATGTAGGTCACACTCACCATGGAGGGAGTTCTCACAACCACAGTGGCCCCAAGAATGGAAACAGGAATGGAGCAGGTAGTAATCAGAACCGCTCTAACCCAGCCACACCCGCCAAGAAGGACCTAAGTCACATTACCTGTATCAAGTGCGGGAAGACTGGACATTACGCCACTGAGTGCCCTGAAGCGAAGAATGGAAATGGCAATGGAAGCGTCGGGAAGAAGCCCAACCCTTTCAACAGGGGACAAGTGAACCACGTGAACATGAGGAGGTTGAGGAGCAGCCTGACGCCGTTATCGGTAAGTTTTTGGTTAAGTCATTTACTGCAATCGTTCTTTTTGATACTGGTGCATCGCATTCATACATATCAATGGGATTCGTGGATAAGTATAAACTGCCCACTAAAGTTCTTAGGACACCTATGCTAGTAACCTCACCCGGAGCTGAGTATATGGCAAGCAGTGCATGTTTTCAGATGCCATTAGCCATTGGAAGCCATGTTTTCCCCTCGGACTTGATAATTTTGGAGTCTCAAGGATTGGATGTGATACTGGGAATGGATTGGCTATCGATGTATGGGGGAAACATCGATTGCGCGAGTAAGTCAATTTTGCTCACCACCCCGGAGGGAAAAAGGATAAAGTATGTATCTAGGCATGCGCCTAGGAGGATCCAAGTAAATACCTCACGGAAGTTGTTCAGGAGGAAGTGCCTGTAGTGAAGGATTACCCAGATGTTTTTCCAAGGAGTTACCAGGCATGCCACCGGATCGAGATATCGAGTTTTTGATAGAGCTATTGCCAGCCGGGCCAATATCAAAGAGACCCTACCGAATGCCCGCAAACGATCTAGAAGAGATCAAGAAGTAGATTAAGGAGTTGTTGGAGAAAGGTTACATTCGACGAAGTTCATCAACATGGGGAGCCCCAATGCTTTTGGTGGAGAAGAAGGATAAGTCTCTAAGAATGGTTGTTGATTATCGTGCATTGAATGAAGTGACAATTAAGAACAAGTACCCCCGGCCGATGATCAATGATCTATTTGAGCAGTTGACGGGAGCTAAAGTGTTTTCGAAGATCGATCTTCTATCAGGATATCACCAGCTGAAGATTCGAGAGAAGGATATACCTAAGACAGCTTTCACCACAAGGTACGGGTTGTATGAGTATACGGTCATGTCTTTTGGATTGACTAACGCCCCTGCCTATTTCATGAGTATGATGAACAAGGTGTTCATGGAGTTCTTGGATAAGTTTATTGTGGTGTTCATTGATGATATCTTGGTATACTTGAAGAGTGAAGAGGAGCACAAGGAATATTTATGTTTAGTTCTCGAGAAGCTCAGAGAACACCAGTTATATGCCAAGTTCAGCAAATGTGAGTTTTGGTTGAAGGAAGTTGGATTTCTTGGACATGTTATATCAGGAGAGGGTATAGCAGTGGACCCAACCAAGGTTCAGTCAGTCATTGAGTGGTTGGCACCCACCTCAGTTGGAGAGATCCGCAGTTTTCTTGGACTCGCAGGATATTATCAGAGATTTATTGAAAATTTCTCTAAGATTGCGAAGCCTATGACAACGTTGTTGAGGAAGGATACCAAATTCCATTGGACTGAAGAATGTGAAGCAAGTTTCCAGGAGTTGAAGAAACATTTGACTACAGCCCTAGTGATGATTCTGCCGGATATACGCAAGGACTTCCAAGTGTATTGCGATGCTTCTCGCTTAGGACTTGGTGGAGTACTGATGCAGGATGGAAGAGTTGTTTCGTATGCCTCACGACAACTGAAACCGCATGAGTAAAATTATGCCATGCATGATTTGGAGTTGGCTGCCGTAGTACATGCGTTGAAGACTTGGAGACATTTTCTCATTGGAAACCGTTGCGATGTATACACGGATCACAAGAGTTTGAAGTACATCTTCACACAGAAGGAGCTTAACCTCAGGCAGAGGAGATGGTTGGAGCTCATAAAGGATTATGATATGAAGCTGCATTATCATTCAGGAAAGGCCAATGTCGTAGCAGACACTTTTAGCCGTGAGAGTTATGTTAATACCCTCGTAAGCGGAGAGATGTCAAAGGAGTTAGCCGAGGATCTTAGGGAATTTCGATTGGAAATAGTTCCTCAAGGGTTTTTGGCAACATTGGAGGTTAAAGCAACACTATTGGAAAAGATTCGAGAAGCTCAAAAGGATGACAAAGAGATCGCTGAGATAAAAGAGAAGATGGGTGAAGGCAAAGCCAAAGGTTTTCGTGAGGATGAGCACGACACCTTGTGGTTTGAGGACCGTATATATGTGCCCAATAATGCAGAGATCAGGAAGTTGATACTACAGGAAGCCCATGACTCGCCATACTCGATACACCCCGGAAACACTAAGATGTATTTGGATTTGAAGGAGCGTTTCTGGTGGACTAGTGTGAAGAAGGATATTGCCGAGTATGTAGCCGTATGTGATGTATGTCAGAGAGTGAAGGCAGAACATCAAAAGCCAGCAGGATTGCTATAGCTTGTGCCGATACCCGAATGGAAGTGGGATAAGCTTGGCATGGATTTTATCACCGGATTGCCCAGGACCAAATCGGGATATGATTCTATATGGGTAGTAGTTGATCGCTTGACCTAAGTGGCTCACTTTATCCCCATAAAAACCATGTATACAAGTGCGAAGTTGGCCAAGATATACATGACCAGGATCGTATGTCTGCATGGAGTTCCGAGGACCATCGTATCAGATAGAGGAACACAGTTTACCTCAAAGTTTTGGTACCAGCTGCACCAGACCTTGGGTACCATACTAGAGTTCAGTACAGCTTTTCACCCATAGATAGATGGACAAACCGAGAGAATCAATCAGATTCTGGAGGACGTGTTGAGAGCTTGTGCGCTAGATTATGGATCTAGTTGGGATGACAACCTGCCCTACGCAGAGTTCTCATACAACAATAGTTACCAGGACAGTTTGAAGATGGCACCGTTCGAAGCATTGTATGGGGAGGTAGGTTTGTATATCTTGAGGGCGAGATTCAACAACAGTTTCCTAGCAAACCCGAATCTCGAGGGCGAGATTCATCTTAAGGGGAGGTAGGTTTGTAACATCCCAAATTTTCAATTTGGAATGTTATACATAGGTCATTCATGCATATCAAATTTTATTGCATTTCATTTCGCGATCCTCGAAATTCTAAGCAACTCAAGGACCCTCGGAGAGAGTTGGGGATTTCACGGCTTTCATATTTGAATTTTATCAAATATCGAAACGAGGATCAGTTGTTTTATTATTTTTCTCTCCGAAAATATTTCATATTAAAATATATGAGAGGAGATAATATCACTTCTCCAAAATAAACGAAATATTGGAGGAAAAAAATTTAAAATCAACTTTCTGTTTTTATTCGGATTTTATTGCTATTTTATTTGCATAGGAAAAATGCACGTTTTTCAAAATTGCATTTTAGGCCCAAATAAATGTTCACCTCGTCCAGCATATTTTTAGAGGACCGGGAAAATTTATTTAGGGATTTTTTAAGTCTGTTTAGTATTTCTTTTCTTTTTTTCCTGCGGCGGAATATTTTTTTAAAAAAAACAGCGCACCGACCTAACCGGGCCGTGTCCGTCTAGGACTCCCGGCACAGCCGGCCCTTATAAGCCGGGGGCCCGAGACCCCAGCCCAGCCGCCCCGCCTCCCGCAACCCTAGCCCCGCCACCCCGAGCGCTGCC
>NC_041390.1:199413742-199458752 GCF_002162155.2 Triticum dicoccoides | reverse complement strand
CTCACCGCCGCCGCCGCCGACTTGCCGGAGCCGCGCAGCCGCCCGCCGAACTCGAGGTAGCCGCCGGTTTTTTTAAAAAAACGATTGGTTTTATTTCGCAAACCCTAGTTTCGGTTTTTATTAGATCGTATTTTTATTGGTTCGGTTAAATAGCGGACGTTCGTCCGTACGTTCGCTTTAACGAACGGTTTTCACCCGTTAGTCGCGGATAACGAACGCTCGTTCGTTAGCCTGTACGTCAGTTTTTCTTTTCCCGGGTTTTTCACGATTATTTTCGATCGCGATTTCTGATCCGATTTTTGTTTTAGTTTATCTTTTCACTCGTTTATCGAAATTAGGCGATTCAAGCACCTAGATCTTTGTCTCGAAGCCCTCTTTCCGTTTAACCAATTTGAACAAGATTTTGGTACTGTAAAATTTGACTTTAGTCCAGATTAGTAATCGGATCTTGTTTCTTTCGCAGTTTGTGTTTCATTGCTCCATTTGATTCGATTCTTTTTGCAAACCGGAGTTCTTAAGTTGAACTTTCTGGTTAGTACTTCTTATTCGAGTTTTACCCGTGCATCTTTGCTTGATTGCTTATGTATGCTATTGTTTGTGTGCGATAGAACACCCGGAGTGTGAAGCGTGCTACTACGAGTCTCTAGGTTTCACGGATCATCAGCAAGGCAAGTAACACTTTGATCATACCCTTTATTACCCAGTTTTTATGCATTAGTTCCAATCCTCAAACACTGCATGATTAGGATGTGATTAACTTGTGGGTTTGGGAATTAGATGACGAGGTAGAACCTATTACCTGTTTTATTATCAAATCCTCGGGAGTTACTTCTACGTTGCTTATATTGCTATGATATGCTCGTGGACGTGGATTGGGTTTGAGTGTATCCATGACAGATGTGAGATTGTTAATTAATGGTTCAACTTAAGATGGAAACTTTAATACACATCTGGGTGGATTGCTTGTTTGGGCACCTAGAGAATCCAGTGTTGTCCTAGTATATCCCGGAGTACCCGTGTGATCATCCTACGGCCCGCCAGCCAGGCTCAAAGGGATCTTAAGATTATTCATGCTAGAAACTTCCGTGTGCAGCCACAACCCATTATGGGCTCTGGCATAGTATGAGTAAGTTGTGTGACCTCTTTCAGTGGTGGGCTAGCAGATGTAGAGGGAAAGTAGGTGTAACTGTCCACCCAGAGTAAAGAGTGAATGCTTATGAAAGACTGTGTCTCGGTCATCCGTTTCTCAAACATCCTGAAGTACGAGAAATCCAACGGGGGAGATCGAGTCTTGTGGGGAAAATTGCGCAAACCTCTGCAGAGTGCACAATCTAATCATAGTTAGCCGTGTCCCCGGTTATGGACATCTTGAGTATCTAGTACTTGGATTATCCTATAGTATCTCATCACTCTAAATTAATTTGTTGGGTTAATGAACTACTTTAATTGGGATTGAGTTGGAGGAACCTTCTCAATGATGTTTCAACTACCATGATAGTTAAAATAAAACTTATTCCTTTGTTGTAGGGAAAAATTGGGTTTTCGCAAAAACCTTATAACCATACAGCCTCCACCAGCTAAATATTGCATATAGTGTTAGCATTATTTCTGTTCTTGCTCTACTGTGTTACATTGCCAGCATATTCCATGTGTTGACCCGTTTTCGGGCTGCAACATATCACGTTGCAGACTTTTCAGACGAGGAGTAAGGTTCGCTAGGTCGTTGACGTGCAGCTCAGCTATGCTGTTCGAGTTGATGATCTCACTTTATCTTCCAAGCCTTCCGCTGTTATCGTATTAGATGGACTTAAGCCATATTTATTGTAATAAGTTCTCTTTTGGAGACATCGATGTATTAAGTGTGTGATTGCTACTCTGTTATAAATCCTTCAAGTACTGTGTGTGTCAACATTACCGATCCAGGGGTGACACTGAAGCACAGAGACTTTACCGTTTGAGGTCGGGTCGCTACACATAACTCATAATACAAATCGTCATCGAACGTTAAGCGTGCTGTGTTGGGGAACGTAGTAATTTCAAGATTTTCCTACACACACGCAAGATCTTGGTGATGCATAGCAACGAGAGGGAAGGGTATCATCCACGTACCCTCGTAGACCATAAGCGGAAGCATGAGAACGCGGTTGATGTGGTCGAACGTCTTCACAATCCGACCGATCCTAGTACTGAACGCACGGCACCTCCGAGTTCAGCACACGTTCAGCTCGATGACGTCCCACGAACTCCGATCCAGCAGAGTTTCACGGGAGAGTTCCGTCAGCACGACGACGTGATGACGGTGATGATGTTGCTACCGACGCAGGGATTCGCCTAAGCACCGCTACGATATGATCGAGGTGGATTATGGTGGAGGGGGGCACCGCACACAGCTAAGGGATCAATGATCAACTTGTGTGTTCTAGGGTGCCCCCTGCCCCCGTATATAAAGGAGCAAGGCGGAGGCCGGCCGGCCCTCCTAGGGCGCGCCAGGAGGAGGAGTCCTCCTCCTAGTAGGAGTAGGACTCCCTTTTCCTACTCCTACTAGGAGGAGGAAAGGAAGGGGGATGGGGAGAAGGAAGGAGATGGAGGAAAGGAGGAAAAGGGGGTCGGCCCCCTAGTCCAATTTGGTTAGGGCTAGGGGGGCCGCGCGCCCTGCCTCCTCTCTTCCACCACTTGGCCCATGAGGCCGAGTACTTCTTCCCCGTATTCCCGTAACTCCCCGGTACTCCGAAAAATACCCGAATCACTCGGAACCTTTCCGATGTCCGAATATAGTCGTCCAATATATCGATCTTTACTTCTCGACCATTTCGAGACTCCTCGTCATGTCCCCGATCTCATCCGGGACTCCGAACTACCTTCGGTACATCAAATCACATAAACTCATAATACTGATCGTCACCGAACGTTAAGCGTGCGGACCCTACGGGTTCGAGAACTATGTAGACATGACCGAGACATGTCTCCGGTCAATAACCAATAGCGGAACCTGGATGTTCATATTGGCTCCTACACATTCTACGAAGATCTTTATCGGTCAAACCGCATAACAACATACGTTGTTCCCTTTGTCATCGGTATGTTACTTGCCCTAGATTCGATCGTCGGTATCTCAATACCTAGTTCAATCTCGTTACCGGCAAGTCTCTTTACTCGTTCCGTAATGCACTATCCCACAACTAACTCATTAGTTGCATTGCTTGCAAAGCTTCACTACCAGGTAAAACCCTAGTAGTAGCGCGGGTTTAATGCCCACTAGTAGCGCGGGCAGCCGCGCTACCAATAAGGCGCTACAACTATTACTTAGCAGTAGCGCGTGCGACAAGCACAACTGCTAAGACACATAGCGGCAGCGCTTGTTCTATCCCGCGCTGCTGCTAATCTAGCTAGTTGTAGCGTATTTACTATCCATCGCTACTAGTACTCTTTTTTTCATTTTTAGTGTATTTATACGCCGTTATACAAATTTTGGTACAATACCAATTATGAGGTTTATATCATTATGTCCATGATAGTGTGTCAAATGAAGGTGGATTAGGTTCAAGTGGAGGCAATATGTGGTGCATGTCAAAAGTATACTACTAATCCAAACTTGATCTAGTTTGGACTAGTAGTACTTTCGATGTGCACCACATATTGCCTCCACTTGAATCTAATCCGTTAGCACAAGCTATTTAATCATCATCATAGTCATTACCACCAACAATATTTATTTAATCACCATAGTCATAGTGTAGCACATCATCATCTTCAAACTCATTCTAGCTAGCTAATCACCACCAACACTAGATGCGGTAGCTATCTAATCACCACCAACACTAGCTAATAATAATCATCATAGTCATTACCACCAACACTAGCTATTTAATCATCATAGTCATAGTGTAGCACATCATCATCTTCAAACTCATTTCTAGCTAGCTAATCACTCCTGCTGCTCTCTCTCAGGTAAAATAACATAAAACATGTGTAGCTCTCCTCCTTCATCAAGTTGGAGCATGCAGATGAACTTGTCTCCTAATCGTGGGTTGCGCTTCTGATTGCTGCCCCCTAGTACTTCTCTGCGATCGTTCACAATTTTGCTCCAGTCTTTCACTATTAAGCATTCCTCGCTATTAGAAATCCCGAATGCACTAAAGTGCATTGTAGGATATCTTGGCTCTAAGCTAACAATATTCATGGTACCTTTAGTCTCGATCCAATCAGGCACAACATTCATCGGGGGTCCCTGTTGAAGAACATCGTATAGTACAATACTTAGCAATGAAGTTTAGCTTAAAAAATAATGTATGCAAAAGATGCACTGAGGACAAATAGTAAAACCTTACCATCTTTCCTAAATATATGTGACCGTAGTTCAGTACGAACACTATTGGTCGCACATTTTGAGTACTAACATTTCTAAGCGCAGGAAGAAAATTTGTCTTGATAGTATGAAGATCCTCAAGCCATGAAACATAATGACTTATCTTCTCGCAGTTTAGTTCAGCCTTGGGACAGTAGTAGGTCATGTCTACCAAGCGCTGGACATGTTTGTTTGAACGGAAATAAGCTGACAATAGAAATTAGTTGTCAACTATTTTTGAATAAACAATATCAAAGACATAAATATGGTTGAGAAACTCACATAATGGTATAACTAGAGGCGTCAGCACATCGACCCAGATGTCGATATTAGCTTCAATATCATCTTCCGGACGAATATCAAAGGTGATAACCATATTAGGCTCAAACGCATAAGTCTTGAATAGTGCTTGCCAAGTTTTGCATCTAAAATAGGTGTAGTCGTCTGCGTTGTATAATTTTGCGTGGAAAATACGACCATGTTCGGTCTTCAAGTAAACTCTCTTTACCTCCATAGTACTAATGAAACTTATCTTATCCAAGACAAAAACTCTTGCATGGCAGGGGATACGCTAGTAGAATAGTAAAAAAATTAAAATATAAGTTGAAGCAAATGAAGGAGATGTCATGCTTAATTACGAAAAAAGACTTGCTGTTATGACTTACTGTATCCACTTCGAAGTTCTCGTCCAGCTTGATGCTGAAGCGCCTCTCATCATCTAGGAAGATTCCGTCGCATAGGCCGCGCTCGTCTTCGCATTTGCAAATACCGAAATCCTTTTCGTCGTCAGACATTTCCTATGTTCATAGTTGAAACATTAATTGAAAATTGATCGAAGACAACTACCAAGATACTCAACACACAAATCCGGGGCACTCGATATTTCCTACATATTTTGGCACAAGTCATGCCAAAATTCACAGAAAAATCCAGCACGACCTTTGCTAAAATAGGACATATCGAGCGCCTGAAATTTGTTGGAACGGAAATGAACCAACACTCCGGCAAAACATAGGCCACTCGGAGGTGTAACCTGCAAACATGACCGGCCACTTTGGCAAGCACATATCCTATTTGAGCAACACAAGATATACACTTCAAAATATCTTATAGGACTCATACTGACATGAGCATTCAATAAGCAAAACCAAATCGTAAAATAAATAAATATTCAAATTAGCATGCATTCAATAAGCAGAAGTAAATCATCTCATGCGTCCTTACATCGTCGAATATTATCACTAATGCATCCCGAATAGCATCATAAATATAACATCACTAATACAACTAAAACCCTAGCGCACGACGGGTATCGGCGCGGGCGGTGGACACCCACAGAGAAGGAACCATCACAGGATCATAGCTCCAGTGAGATCCCTGGAGAACCTGACAGGTATTGGAGAACATGTGCTCCAACGCAAACAAGTAGCGAGGACGTGCGTGTCCTCCTCGCTGACACGATGACGCACCACCTCCGCGGGGTCCTCGAGCCTCTGGACCGTCACTGGCCCATGCGACCGCCACCAAAGAAGATTCGGGTCAACGACGGGCTGACTCCTCACCAACCTACGCCTCCCGGTAGGTAGCGCCTCCCAGTACCACCCCGGTGGAGCCCAGCCCCGAACATGGCCCATCTGGTGACGCATGTGTCCTCCACCGACTCGACGATGAGGATGCGGGATAGGCATCGTCGACGTCGATGCGGGAATAATTGCTTTAACTAAAGAAGTAAACTAGTTCTATTAATTTTCGTACTAAAAATAAAATAGTTGTATTAACTCAACTAGTTCAATTAAGCACTTATTATAAATAAACATAAACTAGTTTTTACTAAAAATAAACTAGTTCAACTAGTTATATTAATTTTCTTACTAATTCTATTAAGCACTTACTAAAAAACAGTAAAAAAACTAGTTAGATGAACTCGAAAATTTAACCCCAACCCGTGAACTCTAAAATTTAATGAACCCTAACTAATTTGATGAACTCTAAAATTTAACCCTAACTAATTTGATGAACCCTAACTAATTTGATGAACTCTAAAATTTAACCCTAACTAATTTGATGAACTCTAAAACTAATTATATTTAACAACTACTGCCATAATTAGCATCTAATTTGGTGAACCCTAACTAATTAGATGAACTCTGAAATTTAACCCTAAGAAACCTAGCTAGGCATAGGTAGGGGAGGAGGAGGAGGAGGGCGTGCTCACCTCGGGCGCCGGCGGAGTTAGGGAGAGGGGCACGCGACGTCGAGGTCGGGGACGGGGTCGGGGTCGGGGCGGCGGGCACACGACAGAGGACGGCGATGTAGGGGGGGCGTCGAGGTTGGGGTCGGGGGCGGCGTCGAGGTCGGGGTCGGGGTCGAGGGCAGCATCGAGGGTGTGCGGAGAGCGACGGGTCGCGCGCGGCGGCCGACGGCGATGCAGGGCAGCGACAGCGGAGGAGTAGGGATTTGGGAGAAGTGGTCGTGGGGGAAGAACGAACCACACGGTTAAGTCAAAAGTAGCAGTAGCGCGTTCCAGGAAGTGCGCTGCTGCTACGATAGCTATAGCGCGTTTTTAACAAGCGCTACTGCTATTCCTTTTTCTTTTTTATTTGCTTTCCATTTAATTTTATTTTCATTAGAAGTAGCGCCTTTGTTCGTAAATGCACTGCTACAAAACAAGTAGCGGTAGCGCGGTTCTACATAGATCACTACTACTATGTGTAGCCTATCGGCTAAGCCATGGGAATTTTAGTAGTAGCGCTTTTATCTTCAGGCATGCTACTGCTACAATTGTATTTGTAGCGCCGTTTACACCAGCGCGCTACTGCTACTTAGCACCAGCGTGCTTTTTTAACACGCGCTATAGCTAAAGTTCTGTGTATAAGGTTTTCCCTAGTAGTGCTTATAGTGATGTGCATTACCGAGAGGGCCCAGAGATACCTCTCCGACAATCGGAGTGACAAATCTTAATCTTGATCCATGCCAACTCAACAAACACCATTGGAGACACCTATAGAGCACCTTTACAATCACCCAGTTACGTTGTGATGTTTGGTAGCACACAAAGTGTTCCTCCGGTACTCGGGAGTTGCATGATCTCATAATCATAGGAACATGTATAAGTCATGAAGAAAGCAATAGCAACATACTAAACGATCAAATGCTAAGCTAACGAAATGGGTCAAGTCAATCACATCATTCTCTAATGATGTGATCCCGTTAATCAAATGACAACTCATGTCTATGGTTAGGAAACATAACCATCATTGATTCAACGAGCTAGTCAAGTAGAGGCAAACTAGTGACACTTTGTTTGTCTATGTATTCACACATGTACTAAGTTTCTGGTTAATACAATTCTAGCATGAATAATAAACATTTATCATGATATAAGGAAATAAATAATAACTTTATTATTGCCTCTAGGGCATATTTCCTTCATGCGGACCCTACGGGTTCGAGAACTATGTAGACATGAGCGAGACACATCTCCGGTCAATAACCAACAGCGGAACCTGGATGCTCATATTGGTTCCTACATATTCTATGAAGATCTTTATCGGTCAAACCACAATAACAACATACGTTGTTCCCTTTGTCATCGGTATGTTACTTGCCCGAGATTCGATCGTTGGTATCATCATACCTAGTCCAATCTCGTTACCAGCAAGTCTCTTTACTCATTCCGTAGTGCATCATCCCGTAACTAACTCATTAGTCACATTGCTTGCAAGGCTTATAGTGATGTGCATTACCGAGAGGGCCCAAAGATACCTCTCCGATACTCGGAGTGACAAATCCAAATCTCGATCTATGCCAACCCAACAAACACCTTCGAAGACACTTGTAGAGCATCTTTATAATCACCCAGTTACGTTGTGACGTTTGATAGCACACAAGGAGTTCCTCCGGTATTCAGGAGTTGCATAATCTCATAGTCAGAGGAATGTGTATAAGTCATGAAGAAAGGAATAGCAATAAAACTTAATGATTGTTATGCTAAGCTAACGGGTGGGTCTTGTCCATCACATCATTCTCTAATGATGTGATCCCGTTCATCAAATGACAACACATGTCTATGGTTAGGAAACTTAACCATCTTTGATTAACAAGCTAGTCAAGTAGAGGCATACTAGGGACACTCTGTTTTGTCTATGTATTCACACATGTACCAAGTTTCCGGTTAATACAATTCTAGCATGAATAATAAACATTTATCATGATATAAGGAAATATAAATAACAACTTTATTATTGCCTCTAGGGCATATCTCCTTCACTACGCGGCCCGCAGGAGCAGCGCCACATGGCGCCATCGATCCGAGGAAGGAGACGGGCTTTGGACCGCCGGGTTTCTGGGTGATTCCGCATGGGATCCGACGTCAGTTCGACGTGGCGGGCGTGCCCGGGCACCCTTATATCCGCCCCATATTTGGGCTCATAGCTGGCCAAATGGGTCGTTTTTTTCGGGCCGGCCCGTGAGCACCCCGACACGGCCCGCCTTGGGCCAGGCACAGCACGGGCTAAACGGGCCGGGCCCGGCATGCGGCACGCCCTAGGCCGTGCCTGGGCCTGGAGGCCGGGCATGCGAGCCGGCATGACACAACCCGATTATGTTTTATTTTTTTATACATCTATATATGGCCCAACATGTAAAAAAGGTTAAAAACGCTCAATGCGTCAAATAACAGGCTAAAAAAATGCGGCCTACCGTGCTAAACGGGCCAACGTGTCGGCCCGTTTACTAACTGGGACGTGCCTGGGCCTGGGGGTGCAGCACGCGGGCTGGCACGGCACGACCCGTATAGTAATCGTGCCCTGGCGGGCCGTGCCGGGCCAGGCACGATTACGATGGGCCGGGCCATGCCATGCCGGGCCGGCCCGTTTGGACAGGTATGTTTGGGCTGGATATGAGGGGTGCCGGTCAGTCCGGACGTTTGAGGCTTGTTTGAGGCGCCCGCCTAGGTCAAAATTTCGTGACCGGTCACTGCCCGGAAGGCCCACCCGTGCGTTTGAGGCGGGTTTGGGGTGTCCGGCTGTAGATGCTCTTGGAGAACAATTTGTAATTTAGTCCATCATGCTTCCTAGAGAGGGTATTAGTTGAATGTTTTGTACTTGCTTGACTTTGTGAATATATTTTTATTAATATAGTACCGTAGGTCTAAGGTTGAAAAAATAAAAAGGTATTGCTTTCCTTGCTACAGAAAAAATCATCTAAATTGAATGCAAAAGTTGAGAGTCTGAAACACAGACTCACAAAGGGATTCTAGGGCGAAAACGGGGAGGGATCTGCTATATTTTCCCACCGGCGCTTATTATGCTTTTTAAGAATAGCTGGCTGACGAATCACGCACATGAGTTGACGAACATACATGCTTTCTGGGTCGGTGCAAGCCCGAAGGTGAATGAAATAGTAGCAAGCAATAGAACGAGAGGACACGTCCTGCACGCAGCGGCAGCTGAACGCGGTTAGACTAGCCACAATGAAGAGTAAGATACATTAGTAATATACACATATTCTTAGACTATATTATTATCTTCATAGTGGGTAGTAACATAAGTGTGATAACATGCAAAGTTTATTTATTAGGCTATAAATTCATATTACATTAGGACATGTGATGTTACAGTAACTACTAGCTAAGTTACTACAACTACCTCTCTCCTCATTAACTCAATGTCACATAAGTAAATTTGCTGAGTTGGACTCGATATTACTGCTAAAATTACTTCCACTATGGCTAGTTTTATACACCCCCATGTTGTTATCATGGGGGTGTGTGCATTAACATTTGCTGAAATAGCTCGTGCAGTAATACTGTGAATATATCTGATGAAGGTACGATTTTTCCTGCCATGGGCGGAGGACAGTGAAGACTTTTGGACGGGTGTGTTTTTTACTGCACCGCTTTTTGGTTTAGCTTGGCCACATCTTTTTTGCCAGCCTTGATGCCGTACCCCACACCGAGTTAGACAGAAAACTGCTGCCAAACCAAAGAAATATATGATCTTGTTTTGGCGAGCGCCATGAAAATGTGAAAGACGGGTGAGTGAAGCTCTTTGATGAAAAAAGCGAAGAAATAAGGCTCCAACAAAAAGATTAAATTCGTATTAATTACTCTTTCATGACATAGAAAAAAACTGGCATTGTCACAATCTTTACCGGCATGCATGTCAATCTAAGCCTCGTAATGGCACGTCACTAGGGATTACTACTTGTGATTGTGACTGCTACTTTGAGACACTAGGGGCGACAGAAAAAAAATAGATTATCTTATTTCTTGCCACGTTGAGCTGGATGATACGAATGTGTGTGTATGATTGGATGACATGGGGTCTCTCTTTTTTTGCATAGACATGGGGTCTCTTGAATAGAGCCGGTAAGACTAAATGAAAGTTAGTACAACACACAGAGCAGGTTCCGTGTGAACAAGTGTGAACGGTTGATTGTGTTGTACTTACTTACCAAAAACTCTTCGTCAGGTCGAATCGGTGCAGGTTGGACCCATGTAGCTATACACGCCAATTAACACAGAGTAAATCCAGAAAATATATATACTTTAACTAGTCTTTCTAGTGATTCGAATCATAACGCCGTAGATGAGGCGGGATCAGATGCCGCTCGGTTGACACTTCCCGCAATAGAACCGCAGAAAAATAGAGTTATTCGCACGCAACAAGCCCTAGGAAAGCGAAAGAGTGATGAGTTCCTTGGACGTACTAATAAGTTCCTGCACCGTTTGAACTTGCAAATGGACTGGAAAACTGCGTGCCTTATCAGTTTCATTCAGAAATGAAATACGTATGAGGAAGCCCCTAAATTCGAAACAAAATCGAGACGCACGCGAGGTGCGACTGTGCCGGCAACCGAGAAGAAAATAGTAACAAGATGCCAAGCACCGGTAGTATGGACGAAACGGAGAGCGCGAAAACAGAGGGAAAAGGGAAGAGAAGACGTGACGGCAGTGAGATAGATAGTTCACGTGGGGGCCGAGACGTCCGTGACGGTCACGCGCGCGTGGAGCCAAAAAGAACTTTGCACCGAACAGCACTCCTCCCCAACCGCGGTTGAGTGAACCTTCCATCCTCCGTCTCGCAGCTGGATCGCGAATTTTACCAGTAGTACGAGACGTGAAACGTGAGGAAAGTGGCGCGAGGGGCTCACATGGGGCGGGAAGGCGACGGACGACACAGACGGAGCGCAGTGACTGACACCGCGCTGGAACAGGGAGAATCGGGAGCGTGCTGCGTGCGCGCGTTCCTGGCCGTCAATCGGAGCGCGGGCGCCTCGAACGCGGCACCCGTCCATCCGGGGCGCGACACCTTCCCCCGTGGTGCCAATCATTCGACTCGGATACGAGCGCTGCGACGCAAGTCCCGAAACCGCGCGTTTCATCGCTCGGGATTGGGGTGGCACCGAACGTTCTGGATACGCACAGGTTGGTTCACTTCGGCCGGCTCGAGGCACATGGCGCGTACCCTCCGGCTTTCTAGCAAATCAACTAGCGGGGGGTCAGAAATCAAGGGAAGTTACTGTTTTTGAGATGGCCACTGCTAGGCCCCGGCGCGCCGGCCGAAATTTTCGACTGGTCAGCCCCCTAGCATCGGATACATGCACTTGTGACCGTCAGAGCTGCTCGTCAGTGCGCTACATGGTGGCGAAGAAAAACAAAGGAAAAAAATCCTCACCTCGCTCGCGTACACCTACATGACCTCTCACCTTCTCCCACTAGCGCTCGTTGGAGCCACCCGTTGGCGCGCTCGTCGGAGCCGCTCGTCGACGCGCTTGCCGGTCGGAAATCTTGCTCGCCTCTGGAGCTCTGCTTGTCGGCGCGCTCGCCGGAGCCGCTTGTCAGCGTGCTCGCCGGTTGGAAATCTTGCTCGCCTCCGGAGCTGCTCGTCAGTGCGCTTGCCGGAGCCGCTCGTCAGCGTGCTCGCTGGTCGCAAATCTTGCTCGCCTTCACTGATAGCAAATTTCGTTGTCGGTCATAGCAAACGGAGACAATGGTTGCAGCAAAAAAAGTTGTCATTACCGCTAGCGGTTGTAGCTCGCCGTTGCAGGATGTAGCAAAAATTGTTGTCAGATGTAGCAAAAATCTATTACAGTTGCAGCAAAAAAGTCATCGCCATCATCGCAAATCACAACTCAACCGTGGACGTATGTAGCAAAAAATGAAAACAGTTGTAGCAAGATGCGACACCAGTTGTAACAAAAACACGACCCCGCTTATGCATTGTAGCAAAACATGACGCCGGTGGCAGCAGTATGTGATGCCGTTTGTAGCAAATTCCAACGCTGGTTGAAGCATGTAGCAAAAACTGCGTCATCAGTTTTCCTCGGAGGAGCGTTGCCCCATCCTCGCCGTCCTGCGGTCACCATGCTCGTCGCCTCATGTTCGGTCGCAGCCTCCTCCGGCACCGGTTGCAGCCTCCTTCCCGGACCATGCGTCGCCATGAACTATGGCTTATTTGAGAGAGAGAGAGACAAGGAGATATGTGTTTTGAGGAAGAAGATGTGTGGAGGAGAACGAGTCAAAGTAGATAAGGCAGGCTGTGGGGACGTGGGGCCACCAAAACGCGTGGTTTCTACGCGAGGGACGCGAGACGTGAGGCGTACGATCTAAACGATCGAGTGACGCGCGTTGGACCGGCGTAGCGTTCCGCCGGCCTGCCGTCCAGAAACGTTTCCCTTTTGAGATAGCTCGCCGTTCATGCCGAATGACAATTACTGTTTATTAAATACGTAAGTGTTATTGCACGTAGATCTGCACCCAGGGATTTGGCTCGAACGCGCTCTGCACCCTAGATCTCTGGCACAAATCTTATAGCACGGGAGGTCAGCCACGTCACCTTTTTTATCATTCGCGGAAAGTTGGCTTCGCCCGAATGCTCGTACCCATCCTATCTTTTCCCCCTCTGTTCTTCAGCGCTTAGAGCATCTTCAGCCGTTCGCCCCCCCCAGGGGCTAGAAAAAGCGACGCTTGGGGGCGAGCCGACGATATTTTCAGCGTGGGGGCGATCGGGTTCCTAGCCGCCGCCCCCAGGTCGCCCCCAGACGCCTTTTCGTATATATTTTTAAGATAGAATCGGCCAAAATTCGGCAAACACGACATAGATTAGACAAGATTTAGGCGTTCCATAGTTCTTTTACATATTGAAAACATAAAGGAAGAAAAAAACTATTGATACCGTGCCTACAGGCTGAAGAGCTTGTTGAAGGCCTTGTAGTCGCCGTCGTCCTCCTCCTCCTTCTCCTTCTTCACTCCGCGACCGTCCCTGCTGGACCCCTGCACAGGGTCGCCCTGGCGGACTGGTTTGGCCGGCGGCGGCGCATCGTCGTCTCTGTCCTCGAGGACGATGACGCCTCCCTCGTCGCGGCCATGGCGGCGAGCGGCGATCTCCTCTAGGGCGCGGCGCTGGCGCTCCATCTCCAAGCGGACCTAATTCTCCCCCGCCCACTTCATGGCGGCCTCGTCGTCCAGCATGTCATCGTGTTCGCTCTTCATGGCGGCGAACGCCGGCACCGTCTTCAGCTTGACAAGGCGGGTAGGAGCCGATGAGGAGGCACGACCGCCCTCGTTGATGACAAGGGCAGCACCGCGGGTGCGCCGACCGAGCGGCGTTTCCACGGGCTCGGCCTTAACGCTGACGAGAGTCGGCGACCCGAAGGAGTGGGAGGAGGAACGAGAAGAGGAGCAGGAGAACCCGTCCAGCATGCACCTTGGCAGCCATGGGCCGCCGCTCCGGCGGGGGGCCGGGGCCTCCGGGTACTGGAGCGGCGGATCGTTGCCACCCTCGAGGTACTCGAGGACGGCGTGGAGCGTGTGGCCGGGGGCACCCCAGCACAGGCGACGGCCATCGCGGTTGTTGCGCCCCCTTACCACTGGCGCATTGTTGGTGGAGGCGAGCCGCTCCTCCTACCGGCGTTGAAAGTGTTGGGGAACGTTGCAGAAAATTAAAATTTTTCCTACGGTTTCACCAAGATCCATCTATGAGTTCATCTAAGCAACGAGTCAAGGGAGAGAGTTAGCATCTACATACCACTTGTAGATCGCGTGCGGAAGCTTGCAAGGTGATGATGGAGTCGTACTCGACGTGATTCGAATCACCGATGACCAAGTGCTGAACGGACAGCACCTCCGCGTTCAACACACGTACGGGACGGGAGACGTCTCCTCCTTCTTGATCCAGCAAGGGGAAAGGAGAGGTTGAGGAAGACAGCTCCACCGGCAGCACGACGGCGTGGTGATGGTGGAGAGGCAGTACTCCGATAGGGCTTCGCCAAGCACACAACGGAGGAGGAGAGGTGTTGGGGAGGGGAGGGCTGCGCCTTGGAGGGTGGTGCGGCTGCCCTCCCCTCACCCCTCTATTTATAGGGGGAAGGGAGAAGGGGGCCGGCCCCCTAGAACCCATCTAGGGGGGTGCGGCGGCCAAGGGGAGAGGGGGAGAGGGTGGCTTGCCCCCCAAGCCAAGGGGGGCGCCCCCTCTAGGGTTCCCCCCTCAACCCTAGGCGCATGGGCCCAAGGGAGGGGGTGCGGCCAGCCCACCAGGGGCTGGCTCCCTGCCCCACGCAGCCCATGTGGCCCCCCGGGAGGGGTGGCCCCTCCCGGTGGACCCCCGGAACTCTTCCGGTGGCCCCGGTACAATACCGGTATGACCCCGAAACTTCCCGGTGTCCGTTTGACAACTTCCCATATATAAATCTTTACCTCCGGACCCTTCCGGAGCTCCTCGTGACGTCCAGGATCCCATCTGGGACTCCGAACAACATTCGGTAGTCACATACTAGTCTTCCTAATAACCCTAGCGTCACCGAACCTTAAGTGTGTAGACCCTACGGGTTCGGGAGACATGCAGACATGACCTAGACGCTCTCAGGTCAATAACCAACAGCGGGATCTGGATACCCATGATGGCTCCCACATGCTCCTCGATGTTGTCATCGGATGAACCACGATGTCGAGGATTCGATCAAACCCTGTATGCAATTCCCTTTGTCAATCGGTACGTTACTTGCCCGAGACTCGATCGTCGGTATCCCAATACCTTGTTCAGTCTCGTTACCGGCAAGTCACTTTACTCGTACCGTAATGCATGATCCCGTGTCCAACACCTTGGTCACATTGAGCTCATTATGATGATGCATTACCGAGTTGGCCCAGAGATACCTCTCCGTCATACGGAGTGACAAATCCCAGTCTCGATCCGTGTCAACCCAACAGATACTTTCGGAGATACCTGTAATGCACCTTTATAGTCACCCAGTTACGTTGTAACGTTTGATACACCCAAGGCACTCTTACGGTATCCGGGAGTTACACGATCTCATGGTCGAAGGAAGAGATACTTGACATTGGCAAAGCTCTAGCAAAACGAACTACACGATCTTTTATGCTATGCTTAGGATTGGGTCTTGTCCATCACATCATTCTCCTAATGATGTGATCCCATTATCAACGACATCCAATGTCCATAGTCAGGAAACCATGACTATCTGTTGATCACAACGAGCTAGTCAACTAGAGGCTCACCAGGGACATATTGTGGTCTAAGTATTCACACGTGTATTACGATTTCCGGATAATACAGTTATAGCATGAATAAAAGACATTTATCATGAACATTGAAATATAATAATACTTTTATTATTGCCTCTAGGGCATATTTCCAACAGTCTCCCACTTGCACTAGAGTCACCAATCTAGTTACATTGTGATGAATCGAACACCCATAGAGTTCTAGTGTTGATCATGTTTTGCACGCGAGAGAGGTTTAGTCAGCGGATCTGCGACATTCAGATCCGTGTGCACTTTGCAAATCTCTATGTCTCCATCTTGAACATTTTCACGGATGGAGTTGAAACGACGCTTGATGTGCCTGGTCTTCTTGTGAAACCTGGGCTCCTTGGCGAGGGCAATAGCTCCAGTGTTGTCACAGAAGAGTTTGATCGGCCCCGATGCATTGGGTATGACTCCTAGGTCGGTGATGAACTCCTTCACCCAAATCGCTTCATGCGCTGCCTCCGAGGCTGCCATGTACTCCGCTTCACACGTAGATCCCGCCACGACGCTCTGCTTGCAGCTGCACTAGCTTACTGCTCCACCATTCAACATATACACGTATCCGGTTTGTGACTTAGAGTCATCCAGATCTGAGTCGAAGCTAGCGTCGACGTAACCCTTTACGACGAGCTCTTCGTCTCCTCCATAAACGAGAAACATGTCCTTTGTCCTTTTCAGGTACTTCAGGATATTCTTGACCGCTGTCCAGTGTTCCTTGCTGGGATTACTTTGGTATCTTGCTACCAAACTTACGGCAAGGTTTACATCGGGTCTGGTACACAGCATGGCATACATAAAAGATCCTATGGCTGAAGCATAGGGGATGACACTCATCTCTTCTTTATCTTTTGCCGTGGTCGGTGACTGAGCCGAGCTCAGTCTCACACCTTGTAACATAGGCAAGAACCCCTTCTTGGACTGATCCATTTTGAACCTCTTCAAAATCTTATCAAGGTATGTGCTTTGTGAAAGACCTATGAGGCATCTCGATCTATCTCTATAGATCTTGATGCCTAATATATAAGCAGCTTCTCCAAGGTCCTTCATTGAAAAACACTTATTCAAGTAGGCCTTAATGATGTCCAGAAATTCTATATTATTTCCCATCAAGAGTATGTCATCTACATATAATATGAGAAATGCTACAGAGCTCCCACTCACTTTCTTGTAAACGCAGGCTTCTCCATAAGTCTGCATAAACCCAAACGCTTTGATCATCTCATCAAAGCGAATGTTCCAACTCCGAGATGCTTGCACCAGTCCATAAATGGATCGCTGGAGCTTGCATACTTTGTTAGCGTTCCGAGGATCGACAAAACCTTCCGGCTGCATCATATACAGTTCTTCCTTAAGATGCCCGTTAAGGAATGCCGTTTTGACGTGCATTTGCCATATCTCATAATCATAGTATGCGGCAATTGCTAACATGATTCGGACGGACTTCAGCTTCGCTACGGGAGAGAAAGTCTCGTCGTAGTCAATCCCTTGAACTTGTCGATAACCCTTAGCGACAAGTCGAGCCTTTTGTAACATTACCATCCGCGTCCGTCTTCTTCTTAAAAATCCATTTGTTTTCTATCGCTCGCCGATCATCGGGCAAGTCTGTCAAAGTCCATACTTTGTTTTCATACATGGATTCTATCTCGGATTTCATGGCTTCAAGCCATTTGTTGGAATCCGGGCCCGCCATCGCTTCTTCATAGTTCGAAGGTTCATTGTTGTCTAACAACATGATTTCCAGGACAGGGTTGCCGTACCACTCTGGTGCGGAACGTGTCCTTGTGGACCTACGAAGTTCAGCAGTAACTTGATCCGAAGTACCTTGATCATCATCATTGTTTTCCTCTTCAGTTGGTGTGGGCATCACAGGAACGGTTTCCTGCGCTGCGCCACTTTCCCGCTCAAGAGGTAGTACTTCATCGAGTTCTACTTTCCTCCCACTTACTTCTTTCGAGAGAAACTCTTTTTCCAGAAAGCATCCGTTCTTGGCAACAAAGATCTTGCCTTCGGATCTTAAGTAGAAGGTATACCCGACAGTTTCCTTAGGGTATCCTATGAATACGCATTTTTCCGACTTGGGTTCGAGCTTTTCAGGTTGAAGTTTCTTGACATAAGCATCGCATCCCCAAACTTTTAGAAACGACAGCTTAGGTTTCTTTCCAAACCATAATTCATACGGTGTCGTCTGAACGGATTTAGACGGTGCCCTATTTAAAGTGAATGTAGCTGTCTCTAGAGCGTATCCCCAAAATGATAGCGGTAAATCGGTAAGAGACATCATAGACCGCACCATATCCAATAGAGTGCGATTACGACGTTCGGACACACCGTTTCGCTGAGGTGTTCCAGGCGGCGTGAGCTGTGAAACGATTCCACATTTCCTTAAGTGTGTACCAAATTCGTGACTTAAGTATTCTCCTCCACGATTTGATCGTAAGAATTTTATCTTTCGGTCACGTTGATTCTCTACCTCATTCTGAAATTCCTTGAACTTTTCAAAGGTCTCAGACTTGTGTTTCATTAAGTAGACATACCCATATCTACTCAAGTCATCTGTGAGAGTGAGAACATAACGATATCCTCCGCGAGCCTCAACGCTCATTGGACCGCACACATCGGTATGTATGATTTCCAACAAGTTGGTTGCTCGCTCCATTGTTCCGGAGAATGGAGTCTTGGTCATTTTGCCCAAGAGGCATGGTTCGCATGTGTCAAACGATTCATAATCAAGAGACTCTAAAAGTCCATCGGCATGGAGCTTCTTCATGCGCTTGACACTAATGTGACCAAGGCGGCAGTGCCACAAGTATGTGGGACTATCGTTATCAACTTTAAATCTTTTGGCATCTACACTGTGAACATGTGTAATATTACGCTCGAGATTCATTAAGAATAAACCATTGACCATCGGAGCATGACCATAAAACATATCTCTCATATAAATCGAACAACCATTATTCTCAGACTTAAATGAGTAGCCATCTCGTATTAAACGAGATCCAGATACAATGTTCATGCTCAAACTTGGCACTAAATAACAATTATTAAGGTTCAAAACTAATCCCGTAGGTAAATGTAGAGGCAGCGTGCCGACGGCGATCACATCGACTCTGGAACCATTCCCGACGCGCATCGTCACCTCGTCCTTCGCCAGACTCCGTTTATTCCGCAGCTCCTGCTGTGAGTTACAAATATGAGCAACGACACCGGTATCAAATACCCAGGAGTTACTACGAGTACTGGTAAGGTACACATCAATCACATGTATATCAAATATACCTTTGGTGTTGCCGGCCTTCTTATCCGCTAAGTATTTGGGGCAGTTCCGCTTCCAGTGACCCTTCCCCTTGCAATAAAAGCACTCAGTCTCAGGCTTGGGTCCATTCTTTGACTTCTTCCCGGTAACTGGCTTACCAGGCGCGGCAACATCTTTGCCGTCCTTCTTGAAGTTCTTCTTACCCTTGCCCTTCTTGAACTTAGTGGTCTTATTGACCATCAACACTTGATGTTCTTTCTTGATTTCAGCCTCTGCTGACTTCAGCATCGAGAACACTTCAGGAATGGTCTTTTCCATCCCCTGCATGTTGTAGTTCATTACAAAGCTCTTGTAGCTTGGTGGGAGCGACTGGAGGATTCTGTCAGTGACCGCCTCATCTGGGAGGTTAATGTTCAGCTGGGTCATACGGTTGTGCAACCCAGACATCTTCAGGATGTGCTCACTGACAGAACTGTTTTCCTCCATCTTACAACTGTAGAACTTGTCGGAGACATCATATCTCTCGACCCGGGCATGAGCTTGAAAAACTAGTTTCAGCTCTTCGAACATCTCATATGCTCTGTGGTGCTCAAAACGCTTTTGGAGCCCCGGTTCTAAGCTGTAAAGCATGCCGCACTGAACGAGGGAGTAATCATCAGCACGAGACTGCCAAGCATTCATAATGTCTTGGTTCTCTGGGACGGGAGCGTCACCTAGCGGTCCTTCTAGGACATATTGTTTCCTGGCAGCTATGAGGATGATCCTCAGGTTCCGGACCCAGTCCGTATAGTTGCTGCCATCATCTTTCAGCTTGGTTTTCTCTAGGAACGCGTTGAAGTTCATGTTGACATTAGTGTTGGCCATTGATCTACAAGACATATTTGCAAAGGTTTTAGACTAAGTTCATGATAATAAAGTTCTAATCAAATTATGAACTCCCACTCAGATTAGACATCCCTTTAGTCATCTAAGTGTTTACACGATCCGAGTCGACTAGGCCGTGTCCGATCATCACGTGAGACGGACTAGTCATCGTCGGTGAACATTCTCATGTTGATCGTATCTTCCATACGACTCGTGTTCGACCTTTCGGTCTCCGTGTTCCGAGGCCATGTCTGCACATGCTAGGCTCGTCAAGTTAACCCTAAGTGTTTTTGCTGTGTAAAACTGTCTTACACCCGTTGTATGTGAACGTAAGAATCCATCACACCCGATCATCACATGGTGCTTAGAAGCGACGAACTGTAGCAACGGTGCACAGTTAGGGGAGAACACTTCTTGAAATTTTATAAGGGATCATCTTATTTACTACCGTCATCCTAAGTAAACAAGATGCATAAACATAATAAACATCACATGCAATTATATAGTTGTGACATGATATGGCCAATATCATATAGCTCCATTGATCTTCATCTTCGGGGCTCCATGATCATCTTGTCACCGGCTTGACACCATGATCTCCATCATCATGATCTCCATCATCGTGTCTTCATGAAGTTGTCACGCCAACGACTACTTCTACTTCTATGACTAACGTTTAGCAATAAAGTAAAGTAGTTTACATGGTGTTATTCAATGACACGCAGGTCATACAAAAAATAAAGACAACTCCTATGGCTCCTGCCGGTTGTCATACTCATCGACATGCAAGTCGTGAATCCTATTACAAAGAACATGATCTCATACATCACAATTCATCATTCATCACAACTTCTGGCCATATCATATCACATGATCAATTGCTGCAAAAACAAGTTAGACGTCCTCTAATTGTTGTTGCATCTTTTACGTGGCTGCAATTGGGTTCTAGCAAGAACGTTTTCTTACCTACGAATCACCACAACGTGATTTTGTCAACTTCTATTTACCCTTCATAAGGGCCCTGTTCATCGATTCCGCTCCAACTAAAGTGGGAGAGACAGACACCCGCCAGCCACCTTATGCAACTAGTGCATGTCAGTCGGTGGAACCGGTCTCACGTAAGCGTACGTGTAAGGTTGGTCCGGGCCGCTTCATCCCACAATACCGTTGAGCAAAAAAAGACTAGTAGAGGCAAGTAAGATGACAAAATCCACGCCCACAACAAAATTGTGTTCTACTCGTGCAAAGAGAACTACGCATAGACCTAGCTCATGATGCCACTGTTGGGGAACGTTGCAGAAAATTAAAATTTTTCCTACGGTTTCACCAAGATCCATCTATGAGTTCATCTAAGCAACGAGTCAAGGGAGAGAGTTAGCATCTACATACCACTTGTAGATCACGTGCGGAAGCTTGCAAGGTGATGATGGAGTCGTACTCGACGTGATTCGAATCACCGATGACCAAGTGCTGAACGAACAGCACCTCTGCGTTCAACACACGTACGGGACGGGAGACATCTCCTCCTTCTTGATCCAGCAAGGGGGAAGGAGAGGTTGAGGAAGACAGCTCCACTGGCAGCACGACGGCGTGGTAATGGTGGAGAGGCAGTACTCTGACAGGGCTTCGCCAAGCACACAACGGAGGAGGAGAGGTGTTGGGGAGGGGAGGGCTGCGCCTTGGAGGGTGGTGCGGCTGCCCTCCCCTCACCCCTCTATTTATAGGGGGAAGGGAGAAGGGGGCCGGCCCCCTAGAACCCATCTAGGGGGGTGCGGCGGCCAAGGGGAGAGGGGGAGAGGGTGGCTTGCCCCCCAAGCCAAGGGGGGCGCCCCCTCTAGGGTTCCCCCCTCAACCCTAGGCGCATGGGCCCAAGGGAGGGGGTGCGGCAAGCCCACCAGGGGCTGGCTCCCTGCCCCACGCAGCCCATGTGGCCCCCCGGGAGGGGTGGCCCCTCCCGGTGGACCCCCGGAACTCTTCCGGTGGCCCCGGTACAATACCGGTATGACCCCGAATCTTCCCGGTGTCCGTTTGACAACTTCCCATATATAAATCTTTACCTCCGGACCCTTCCGGAGCTCCTCGTGATGTCCAGGATCCCATCCGGGACTCCGAACAACATTCGGTAGTCACATACTAGTCTTCCTAATAACCCTAGCGTCACCGAACCTTAAGTGTGTAGACCCTACGGGTTCGGGAGACATGCAGACATGACCTAGACGCTCTCAGGTCAATAACCAACAGCGGGATCTGGATACCCATGATGGATCCCACATGCTCCTCGATGTTGTCATCGGATGAACCACGATGTCGAGGATTCGATCAAACCCTGTATGCAATTCCCTTTGTCAATCGGTACGTTACTTGCCCGAGACTCGATCGTCGGTATCCCAATACCTTGTTCAGTCTCGTTACCGGCAAGTCACTTTACTCATACCGTAATGCATGATCCCGTGTCCAACACCTTGGTCACATTGAGCTCATTATGATGATGCATTACCGAGTGGGCCCAGAGATACCTCTCCGCCATACGGAGTGACAAATCCCAGTCTCGATCCGTGTCAACCCAACAGATACTTTCGGAGATACCTGTAATGCACCTTTATAGTCACCCAGTTATGTTGTGACGTTTGATACACCCAAGGCACTCTTACGGTATCCGGGAGTTACACGATCTCATGGTCGAAGGAAGAGATACTTGACATTGGCAAAGCTCTAGCAAAACGAACTACACGATCTTTTATGCTATGCTTAGGATTGGGTCTTGTCCATCACATCATTCTCCTAATGATGTGATCCCGTTATCAACGACATCCAATGTCCATAGTCAGGAAACCATGACTATCTGTTGATCACAACGAGCTAGTCAACTAGAGGCTCACCAGGGACATATTGTGGTCTAAGTATTCACACGTGTATTACGATTTCCGGATAATACAGTTATAGCATGAATAAAAGACATTTATCATGAACATTGAAATACAATAATACTTTTATTATTGCCTCTAGGGCATATTTCCAACAGAAAGTACGCCACCCAGTGCGCGTGGTCGTCGGTGGCGTACTCCGGGAGGTCCCGCTCCTCCTCCTTCAGCGAGGCCCGAACCCAGTCGATCTCGGCGTGGAAGTAGTCGGGGTGGTCGACGTCGGGCTGCGGAGGGACTGGGACGCCCCCGGCACTGAGCCTCCACCGCCCTGGCACGCGCATGTCGGGCGGCGCCGGATAGTTCGCCTCATGGAGGAGGTTGGCTTCCCACTCATGCAAGTGGCGGTGGCCGAAGCCATTGGCCGCCGCTCCATCGCTGGGGAACCGCTCTCCCATCGGTGGGGCTTGCGCGCAGTGGCTAGAGGGGGAGAGAGGGGGATAGAGGGGAAGAGAGATTGTCAGCGGCGAGAGAGAGGGGCTGCGGGGTGAGTGCGTCCACCGGCGAGGGAGGGGCAGCTTTTATAGCGGCCGTGGGCCGGCAAACGTGTGTACGCGTTGCGGGAGAGGGTGCGTCCCCGCACTGCGCCGCCCGTGTGGAATCAATGGAAGGCTGACTCGCGGCAGCCTTGGCATTGATTCCTCGCCGGAAACCGAGGCGATGAGGACGACAATGCGCGGGGGTCGCTGACTCGGCGGGTCCGCCATTCTTTCATGCCAAAAAATGATTCCCCCGGCGCCCTAAGCACTCCGGGTTCTGCCTGGGTCCGCCGGCACCAGGTTCGGCCCTAATCGACGAAAAATGGGCTCCCGGGGGCGTGACTGGGCCGTTTTTTCAGCGTCGATGCTAAAAAATGGCCTGGGGGCTGTTGGGGCGCGGCTGGGCATCTCCAATGGCAACCCGTAAAAAAATTCTGCATCCGTCCGCGGACAAGGGGATCAGTCCGCAGACACAGATGTAGAGGATGCCATCCGCATACATTTTCACAACAACTCAAACTAACCAGACGAAGATGATGAAGATGGCCTCCGGTGATGGTTTCCCCTTCGGTAGGGTGCCGGAATGGGCTCCCGATTGGTTTTTCGTGGCTATAAAGGCTTGCAACGGTGGAACTCCCGATCTAGGTTTCTTTCTGGGGGTTTTGATATTTATAGGATTTTTTGGCGTCGGTCTCACATCAAGGAGGTCCACGAGGCAGCGACAAGACAGGGGGGCGCGCCCTCCACCCTTGTCGTTGCCTCAGGACTCTTCTGGCCCAACTCTTGTGCTTCGAGCGTCTCTTTTGATCCATAAAAAATCATCGTGAATTTTCAGCCCATTCCGAGAAGTTCTATTTCTGCACAAAAAAGAGACCACGGTAGTTCTGCTGAAAACAATGTCAGTCCGGGTTAATTCTAATCAAATCATAACAAAATCATATAAAATTGTTGTAAACATGGCATGAATACTTCATAAATTATAGATACATTGGAGATGTATCAGCATCCCTAAGCTTAATTCCTTCTTGTCCTCGAGTAGGTAAATGATAAAAGAAATAATTTATGAAGTCTAAATGCTAGCAAGTGCATAAGTTTGATCAATGATAATTCCAATCACTTTTTCTAGCATCATTATATATCATAAACAGTAGCTCATCTCATAAAACTTTTCATGATCAAGTAGCAAGCTATTCACATGTTAAAGCATATATCATAAACTTTCTTGAAAACTAACAAACTAGGTTCTCAGTCATCAAACAATTGCAATTCATCTTATTTTCAGGAAAGGTCCATGTAAGAGCTTTGATTTAGCAAATCCCACATACTCAACTATCATATAGTCTTCTATGATTGCTACCACTCCAAGCATATTTTTAGAACAAATAGCATCCATCAAACACAGAGACAGATAGGGGCTTAGTGTTTCTCCTCCCAACTTATTTATCAAATAGATAATTGTCAACAATAATAATTCATGATCAAATATACTTGAATGGCCATATATGCTTAGATATTTCCCCAACACATGATGATTTCCAACTAAAGAGAAGGTTGGAATGAGAACGAATACTACTGATTCTTGCATAAAAGTAAAAGATAGGCCCTTCGTAGAGGGAAGCAGGGATTTGCAGAGGTGCCAGAGCTCGAAGCTTTTAAAACAGAGATGAACAAAATTTTGAGAGGTATGCTTTCATTGACAACATAACAACCAAGAGTTCTCACTATCTTCCATGCTAGACACATTATAGATGATTCCCAAACAGAATGGTAAAGCTTTTACCCCCCCTTCACCAACAATCACACTCCACGGCTGGTCTGAAACAACGGGTACCGTCCATACCAACAATAGTCCTGGGGGAGTTTTGTTTGATTAATTGCAATTTTGTTTTTTGATCTTTTGATCATAGGACTGGGCATCCCAAGTACCAGCCACTCTCTCGTTAATGATAAGTGAATAAACACGCATCGTGATAATAACCCACCTAGCATGGAAGATACTGATAGCCCCTAGTCGCTACATGAGCGATTCAGGCATACAAAACAGATTATTATTTGAAGGTTTAGAGTTTGGCACATGAAAATTTACTTGGAATGGCGGGTAAATACCACATATAGGTGGATATGGTGGACACTCATGGAAGAAACTCGGTTCAAGGATTTTGGATGCACAAGCAGTATTCCTGCTTAGTAGAGAAATTTTGGCTAGCAAAAGATTCTAAAAAGCAAGCACCACATGTTGGAGGATCCATAACAATATAACTTTTATACAAATATACCCAAACATAACTCATTATGTTGTCTTCCTTGTTCAACTTCAACTAATTTGCTCAAGTTTGAAAATAATAAATGGGGATCACAATCATAGAAGATATCCAAGATAGTATATTTATATGTGAAATCTCTGTTCCTTCAATATTCTTTCATGAATTGTTCAAGTGACCAATACTATATTGCTAACTTTCAATAAATTTACCATCTATACTTCTTATATGTGAAGTCATTACTCCCCATGGGATAAGCATATGAAACATATATAATTTAAGATTTATGATATTCAATTTAATCAACCATTTACTCATAGGATATAAGTGAAGCACGAGAGTAAATTACAAACTACTCCAAAAAGATATAAGTGAAGATCAATGAGTAGTCAAATAATTATTTAGCTATGTGAGGACTCTATCTCATTTAAGAATTTTTGACCTTAAGTACTTTATTCAAACATCAAGTAAAACAAAATAAAACGATATTCTAAGGATAGCACATATCATGTGAAGAAGCAAAAAACTTAGGCTCAACCAAAACTGACCGATCATTGTTGAAGAAGAAAGGTGGGATGCTAACCGGGGCATCCCCAAGCTTAGATGCTTGAGACCTCTTGAAAATTTATTTTGGGATGCCCAAGCTTGAGCTCTTGTGTCTCCTTAATTCATTTTATATCACAGTTTCCCTAAATCTTAAAAACTTCATCCACACAAAACTCAACAAGAACTCATGAGATAAGTTAGTATAAATCAATGCAATAACCTTATCATTCTCTACCGTAGCAAATCACTAAAATAATAATTTAACATTGCATACTAAATGCCTCTACATATTTAATACTCCTATCCTTAAATAGAATCATTAAACAAGCAAACATATGCAAACAATGCAAACATAACAGCAATCTGTCTAAGCAGAACAATCTATAAAGAATGCAAGAGGAATCATACTTCTCTAACTCCAAAAATTCTGAAAAATTACCACACTGTAGAATATTTGTTGCAACTCATTGTGTAAAAACTTCAAGATTTTATCACATTCTAACTTTCCAGAAGAATTCAGACAATGATAGAAAACTTTCTGTTTTCAAAACAACAACATATAGACTTGTGAAATAAGCATGGTAAAGGATATACTTGAACTTTTTACTGAACTAAAAGATGAAAATATATTCTAAATAACAGCAAGAAAATCCTAATAAAATAAAATGATGCTCCAAGCAAAACTCATATCATGTGCTGAATAAAAATATAGCCTCAAGTAAATTTATCGAAGGACGAAGACGAAAGAGGGGATGCCATCCGGGGCATCTTAAATATTACCTTGGGGTGCCTTGGGCATCTCCAAGCTTAGGCTCTTGCTACTCCTTATTCCGTAGTCCATCAAAACTTCACCCAAAACTTGAAAACTTCACAACACAAAACTCAACAGAAAACTGGTAAGCTCCATTAGTATAATAAAGTAAATCACCACTTAGGTACTGTTGTGAACTCATTCTAAATTTATATTGGTGTTATATCTACTGTATTCCAACTTCTCCATGGTTCATACCTGTTACGTCCATTTTGCATCATGTTTTCTTACTATTATTTATAATGTTTTATCCATAATAATGCTTTTTGGAGTAACTCTAATGCCTTTTCTCTCATAATTTGCGAGGAACACACCAAGAGGGAGAACTCCGGCAGCTGGAAATCTGGACCTGGAGAAGCTACATCAAGCCACCTATTCTTCCCAACTCCAAATAAGCTGAAACTTCACGGGGATTTTTTATGGAATATATAAGAAACACTGGAGCCAATAAACACTAGAGGGGGGCCACCAGGTGGGCACAACCCACCTGGGCGTGCCCTGGTGGGTTGTGGCCTCCTAGGCTCACCTCCGGTGCTCATCTTTTGGTATATAAGTCATTTTGACCTAGAAAAAAATCACAGGAGGACTTTCGGGATGAAGCGCCGCCGCCTCGAGGCGGAACTTGGGCAGGAGCACTTTTGCCCTCCAGCGGAGCGATTCAGCCGGGGGAACTTCCCTCCTGGAGGGGGAAATCATCGTCATCATCATCACCAACAACTCTCCCATCTTGGGGAGGGCAATCTCCATCAACATCTTCAACAACACCATCTGCTCTCAAACCCTAGTTCATCTCTTGTGTTCAATCTTGTTACCGGAACTATAGATTGGTACTTGTGGGTGACTAGTATTGTTGATTACACCGTGTAGTTGATTACTATATGGTTTATTTGGTGGAAGATTATATGTTCAGATCCATTATCCTATTTAATACTCCTCTGATCATGAACATCTTTATCATTTGTGAGTAGTTAATTTTGTTCTTGATGTCACGGGAGAAATCATGTTGCAAGTAATCATGTGACCTTGATATGTGTTTGATATTTTGATAGTATGTATGTTGTTATTCCCTTAGTGGTGTCATGTGAATGTCGACTACATGACACTTCACCATATTTGGGCCTAAGGGAATGCATTGTGGAGTAGCAATTTGGGTCATGTTAGTTTTCATCATATTTAAACCACTTATGGTGAAGCCACCTATTCTTCACCATATTTGGGTCAAGTTAGTTCTCATCATGCTCATATGGTTCGCGTTCGTTACTTTGATAATTTGATATGTGGGTGGATGATGTATACTACACAACCTTCTTCTTGTAGACGTTGTTGGGCCTCCAAGTGCAGAGGTTTGTAGGACAATAGCAAATTTCCCTCAAGTGGATGACCTAAGGTTTATCAATCCGTAGGAGGCGTAGGATGAAGATGGTCTCTCTCAAGCAACCCTGCAACCAAATAACAAAGAGTCTCTTGTGTCCCCAACACACCCAATACAATGGTAAATTGTATAGGTGCACTAGTTCAGCGAAGAGATGGTGATACAAGTGGTATATGGATAGTAGATAAAGGTATTTGTAATCTGAAAATACAAAAACAGCAAGGTAACTAATGATGAAGGTGAGCGTAAACGGTATTGCAATGATAGTAAACAAGGCCTAGGGTTCATAATTTCGCTAGTGCAAGTTCCCTCAACAATAATAACATAATTGGATCACATAACTATCCCTCAACATGCAACAAAGAGTCACTCCAAAGTCACTAATAGCGGAGAACGAACGAAGAGATTATGGTAGGGTACGAAACCACCTCAAAGTTATTCTTTCCAATCAATCCGTTGGGCTATTCCTATAAGTGTCACAAACAACCCTAGAGTTCGTACTAGAATAACACCTTAAGACACAAATCAACCAAAACCCTAATGTCACCTAGATACTCCAATGTCACCTCAAGTATCCGTGGGTATGATTATACGATATGCATCACACAATCTCAGATTCATCTATTCAACCAACACATAGGACCTCAAAGAGTGCCGCAAAGTTTCTACCAGAGAATCACAATGAAAACGTGTGCCAACCCCTATACATAGGTTCATGGGCGGAACCCGCAAGTTGGTTACCAAAACATACATCAAGTGAATCATGTGGTATCCCATTGTCACCACAGGTATGCACGGCAAGACATACATCAAGTGTTCTCAAATCTTTAAAGACTCAATCCGATAAGATAACTTCAAAGGGGAAACTCAATTCATTACAAGAGAGTAGAGGGGTGGGGGGGACATCATAGGATCCAAATATAATAGCAAAGCTCGCGATACATCAAGATCGTATCACCTCAAGAACACGAGAGAGAGAGAGAGAGAGAGACAAAGAGAGATCGAACACATAGCTACTGGTACATACCCTCAGCCCCGAGGGAGAACTACTCCCTCCTCGTCATGGAGAGCACCGGGATGATGAATATGGCCACCAGAGAGGGATTCCCCCTCCGCCAGGGTGCCGGAACGGGTCTAGATTGGCTTTCGGTGGCTACGGAGGCTTCTGGCGGCGGAACTCCCGATCTATTGTGCTCCCTGATGTTTTTAGGGTATATGGAGATATATAGGCGGAAGAAGTACGTCAAGGGAGCCACGAGGGGCCCACGAGGGTGGAGGGCGCGCCCTAGGGGGGTGGGCGCGCCCCCCTACCTCGTGGCCTCCTTGAAGGTTCCCTTACGTGGACTCCAAGTCTTCTGGGCTTCTTCTGATCCAAAAATAAGTTCCGTGAAGTTTCAGGTCAATTGGACTCCGTTTGATTTTCCTTTTCTGCGATATTCTAAAACAAGGGAAAAACAGAAACTAGCACTGGGCTCTGGGTTAATAGGTTAGTCCCAAAAATCATATAAAATAGCATATAAATGCATGTAAAACATCCAAGGTTGATAATATAATAGCATGGAACAATCAAAAATTATAGATACGTTGGAGACGTATCAGCATCCCCAAGCTTAATTCCTGCTCGTCCTCGAGTAGGTAAATGATAAAAACAAAATTTTTGATGTGGAATGCTACCTAACATATTTATCCAAGTAATTCTTCTTTATTGTGGCAAGAATATTCAGATCCATAAGATTCAAGACAAAAGTTTAATATTGACATAGAAATAATAATACTTCAAGGATACTAACTAAGCAATTATGTCTCTTCAAAATAACATGGCCAAAGAAAGCTATCCCTACAAAATCATATAGTCTGGCTATGCTCTATCTTTACCACACAAAATGTTTAAATCATGCACAACCCCAATGACCGAGTGGCAGTAGCAGCGAGGCAGCAACAGTGGTAGGCGTTGGCAGCTATGGGGCAGCAGCGGAGGCTGGTCGCGGCCAACGCAGGCGGGGCGTGCGAGCGCGTAGCCAGGGCGCGGGGTGCTGGTGTGGCCGCGACCAGGAGCAGGCGACCGCGCGCGCGGACGTAGTGCTCCGACCATGGCGGCCACGGTCATTGTAGGCGATTACGATGACGGATCGATCCAGAAAAATGGGGGAATCGGCAGAGGACCTCACAGTGGTTCGAACAGAGTTGACAGCGAGCTCGGGGACGGCCGAGGAGGCGTCGGAGCAGCAAGACGAGGCAGCAGCCGTGGAGGATTCCAGCGAAGTGGGGCGACACGATCCGGCGGTGGAAGGCTCCGCGGCTCACTTCGGAGGTGTGGACGGCGGCGATGAAGAGGTGCTGCGGAGTCTCTGGATTCCCTCCCGTGGCACGGGGAGGTGCCGGAGCACACGTCTGACGACGACGCGACGCGGTGATGGTCGGGCGTGCGTGGGGAGGCAAGCGATGGGGCGGGGAAGGAGGGGAACGACGTGGCTAGGGTTCGTCAACGCGTCAAGGGGGATCTTATAGACCGTCGAGGAGCCATGGATGCACGGCGCGTGGACGATCCGTCCATGGACGCACGAGCAACGGCCAGCACTCCCCTGATGAACAGGGGTTGAAGATGGGGAGTTCATGGGCTGGGCCTGGTGGCCTGGATGCCTGGTTGGGCCGAACGGCCCAGGGGAAGAGGGGTTTGGTTTTTGTTTTGTTTTGTTTTATTTGTACTTTTCTTTTCTGTTTTCTTTTATTTCTTTAATACTTTATAGTTTTATAAAAAGTAAGACCCACACCTAACATAGAGTTACAATTCCAACTACTGTCTCAATAAGTTTTACCCTTGAACAAAATAGTTTAGTATTTTATAAAATTTAAAAGGCATTTATATAATTGTTTTAGCTAATGTTTTATTCATTTTAGATTATTTAAACATTTTATAAAAGTGTGGTTTCTCGACCATAATTACCTATGCATTATTTGGCTCACTCCAAACATTTTAGTTTTAATATTTGAAAACTTTTATTCTTTGCTTGAATTTGAATTTGAATTCAAATCAATTTCAAACTAGGGCGAGATTAGCAACTGTAACTGTGGTGACGTGGCATCATTAACGTGGGATAACTGTAGCTAATTATCCGGGCATCACAATTCTCCTCCACTACAAGAAATCTCGTCCCGAGATTTAAGAGGTGGCGTAAGGGGAAAGGTTTGGTCACGAAATTCTAGCGCATCTTCCCGGACTTGGTTGCTCTTCTCGAAGAAGTCGATCCATTATATTGACGTCTTCATTTTTCTGCGTCAGGTCATCATGATGAAGTCAGCATCCTTTCCTTGGGAACTCCATCGTACGTGCGAAGGTCAAGGGGTAACTTCGGAAGAACGGGCCGCTACAATGTTTCTTATCTGGTAGATAACATCAGGAGAGGTAGCAGAACATAACTCTCGAATTGATACTTAAGGAATTATCGAGAGCAAAGTAAGAAGGTGCAAAATAGAAGTTTCAAGCGCATAGGCAATCGTTTGTTGCCTGAAGCGAAGTGTGAAAGGGGTTCAGAGTAATGGGAATAAGTATTGCGTCTGATACCAAATTGATGATCTCATCGGAAGGTGGCTCGTGAATTACACACGAGGCCACGCACGAGGAATAACTTTGGTAACATGGGGTGTACAGGAGAGTCAGGTTTCGATCCTGTGGAACTGTGGGTTATGGGCCCACCATTTGGGATAAAAGTAGGAGGAGCGGTGACATCTTGCACGGTCATGAATGCAAGGCATGTCAGAGGGTAGCATGTTAGCTATGCCGGCAACAACATCGGTACTAAGGGCGAGGGACGAAGAGAACCATTTTCCGGCTCGTTGAATGAGGCGGACCAATAGGCAAAGTTCTCCTCCATCGGCGGTTACCGGAATGTCATCAACAATAGTAACAGGGACTTACTGATAGAGTGGCACACCGAGGTGTTTACATAAGTAGGAGAATATTACTGCTTAGATCATATAGACCTCAAGAAAGGTTAAACCAAGCAATGGAAAGGAAAATATGATTATCAGATTAAACAGAACAATGGAAAGGAAAAATGTGTTTAAACACATATTTCAGGGGTATATCCTTCCCAAGGGCAAATAGGGCATGATATCCATGACGGGATATAATGTAGAAAACCCTTTAGGAAAGGGGGGGGGGGAACTTTCATGACATTACCCATACAACGGTGTTAGGATAATTGATGAAGAAAATGCAGCATGGTGCTTCAAATGTTCTTTTTGAAGTTCGGAGTACCACATACATGTTTCGAGATAGCATTGACAAGGTCTTCAAGCTAAGGTCAGACCTTGGATACACAAAGGATCCATCAGGAAAAACTTATAGAATAAGTCTCACAATTTCCTCATGGAAGCACGGATAACCTTACTGAAAAGGAAACTATAACAAGAGGTCCTCCGGCCAGGTGTGTTAGGCATGTCATCATCTTACCGGGTCATATAAAGACCATGTTATAACTCTTGGAAATATGTTCCAACCATTATATCTGACCAAGATCCAGTTCTGATTGGCATCAGGATACCACAGACCCAGGATGCATGAGAAGAGAGGTGCGACCAAGTTGTCAAGATGACATTGTAAGATCCTTGAGAGTTGAACTGCGGGAGCGAGTTCCGAAACAAGAGTTCATCATTAAATCAAGGAGAGGTGAGGAGGTGGCTTATTGACTCAGCGTCAATTCATTGAGATTCTCAGTAGATGGATTTCCACTCTTACGTGAATGAGGAGATATCATTTGTCAGATCAAATGATATAAAGAGGTATGCTCAAGGAAAACATACATAGTTAAACATTGGTTGAAAGGTGCACCCGAAATATGGGCTGGGTCGCATGATCAATGTTAGAATGGTGACTCAATAACGAAACTATCGGCCATTCACTTTGAAACAATAGGGTTGCTAGAGATATTAAATTATCACAATAGAGTTCACTCAACACGGAGGGAAAGTAAGAATGGTGATGGCGAGAAGCATCACTACATCAAGAATTATTAAGAGGTGGTGAAATTCTCACGACATCCTTGACATAAAAGATGGTAATACTCCAAGGCAAAGAAGAACAAATGCTGGATAGTAAGGATCTCAAGGTATAACATAAAACATGAATAAGTTTGTGTTGGAGGGAAGTCAATAAGGTGGTCGATGATAACACTGATCATCGAGGGCAAGGATGGTATTTCTCATAATGAACTCAACTGACATCCTGGAAGAGCTCAAAATGTCGATGATGATCACGACACAATTGTTGAGAGATTTCATGAAGATGTAATCGGTCGGTGATGACATCAAGCCAAAGGAATGATGAAGCGAAAGGTTATTGAACCCAAGGGTATGACACAAACTTGAAACCAAGCTCGTAGTTTAAGGCAAAATGGTATGAAGAGGAAGATCGACGTAAGCTTAGCTCATCGTCGAAAGTTGTGCTCCGGGAATAAGGACCAGGTAGCACAGTTAAAATCATCACAGTAATGATATAGACCAATAGGGTAGGAAGGATGTGATCGGGTACAAACTCGTAAGCAAAGAAGATTTATAATAGTTGTTGAACCGTAGTGTGGACTCGGTTCAGTTATCGTGTTTTTGAGTGTTTAATAACTCAGAGCGCGTGAAAAATTGGAATCAGTGAGAATGTAGTACTTGATGAAGAACTCATAAGAGGTTATGTAGTACTTGATATTATCGAGGTACCATGGTGTAATACTCGATGGAAGATCAAAGTAAAGGTTGGACTGGTGTATTGATCCACAGAAGACAAGTGCTTAAACTTGCCCGTGAAATGGGGTCAAAGAAGAACATATGGTCGAAACCACGATTGCAAAAGGCCGGATCCCAGATATAAGAACTTATACCAAGGGAAAAATTAATTTAAGAGAAGCTTTAATGATAAGATCTACATCGTGTCCATGGGAATGAACACAAAGTTCAAGGTCGACTCCCACTTCTTCAATGCATAACCTTTCATTCACTGCTCTAGATAAAAAATGATTTCAGTGTCAAAACCTACCTGGTGAATTACTAGAGGAGTATGACCCGTGAAAACTTTCGGGTTCACACGGATTAAGAAAGGCATAGGTTCAACCCGTCAGGGTATCGTGGAAACATATACCACAAGCTTTAATCGTAAATACCACCAGATCGAAAATAGAGCATGGTTGAGAAAACAGAGGATACAGTTTACCAAAAGCATTATGTATCCGAGGAAAAGCTCACAAGGTTATTGAATACGGAGGACACTGTCTAATAATAATCCAATAAAGGATATGACGGTCCATAGCGGAGCTGATGTGAGCATCGACACACAATCAGTTGAAGAAAGGATGCAAGGGCATCATGTTATAGAACACCTGAATGATTCGATGCTTAGATATCAAAGGAATTATGATTTCCAAGTAGAAGGATCAGAAGCAAACACTCTGATCAAGGGTGGATAAGTTCAATAGACCTAAGGGTATAATTGACGGCAAACAGATTGGTCGAGAACAAGCTCATGTTCAAAATGACGTCTGAGCTGGAAGGATAATTTTCAGGGAAGAACAAATGATTGTGTGCAATCACACACATGTTGAATCATCAAGATCAGAATGTCGATGACAAGGTATTTTAATGAATATTGCTAGACATATGGAAGTAACCATTATGCAAGCAGGTAAAGAAGATCAAGAGCAATAGGCTACTGAGGATTTCGAATGAGCCAATGGCATTTCAAACAATTTTGCGAAACACCTGAACAACTGGGGATGAGCAGATAATTGGTAAGTGCGAGCAATTATCCGTAGGGGTATTTCTACGGCAAGGAACTACAAGGTAATGGCACAAGGGATTCTTAAAAGTCAGAGAACAATTCGATGTAATTTGTAGTAACAAGAGCAACAGGGAGTGATTGTATGAACGACAAGTGTAGGTCGTTATCCATACAGATATCTCGGTAGCAGGGAATTGAAAAGATAGAGGGCACAAGGGTCTCGTGAAAGCATCGAAGAGTATCTTCAAAATCTTCTGGTGAAGCAGTCGATCATCTGGGCTCTCTGGGAGGAAGTAATTACGAGAACCTAGAGTTAGAGTTAGAGTTAGCAAAATCATTTAACCTGAATAGAAGAGAGATTGGAGTCCCAGAGTAAGGATCGAGGAATAAAAGATCCTAATACCACTCAGATGGCGACGTGGGCCTGTAAGGCACACAGCCATGTTAGTAAAAAGTTTTGTAATGTCTAGACTCGACTTCGGCCAAGGAGTGTGGAAGGGGGATTCCTACAGGCAGTCGGCTCTGATACCAACTTGTGACGCCCCTGATTTGACCGTACACTAATCATACATGCAATCGTGTATGATCAAGATCAGGGACTCACGGGAAGATATCACAACACAACTCTACAAATAAAATAAGTCATACAAGCATCATATTACAAGCCAGGGGCCTCGAGGGCTCGAATACAAGAGCTTGATCATAGACGAGTCAGCGGAAGCAACAATATCTGAGTACAGACATAAGTTAAACAAGTTTCCCTTAAGAAGGCTAGCACAAACTGGGATCCATATCGAAAGAGGCGCATGCCTCCTGCCTGGGATCCTCCTAAACTACTCCTGGTCGTCGCCAGCGGGCTGCACGTAGTAGTAGGCACCTCCGGTGTAGTAGTAGTCATCGTCGATGGTGGCGTCTGGCTCCTGGGCTCCAACGTCTGGTCGCAGCAATCGAGTATAGAAAGGGGGAAAAGAGGGAGCAAAGCAATCGTGAGTACTCATCCAAAGTGCTCGCAATCAAGGAGCTACACTACATATGTATGCGTTGGTATCAAATGGAATAAGGGTATCATATGTGGACTGAACTGCAGAAAGCCGGAATAAGAGGGGGATAACTAGTCCTGTCGAAGACTACGCTTCTGGTAACCTCCATCTTGCAGCATGTAGAAGAGAGTAGAAGGTAAATTCACCAAGTAACATCACATAGCATAATCCTAACCGATGATCCTCCCCTCGTCGCCCTATGAGAGAGCGACCACCGATTGTATCTGACACTTGGAAGGGTGTGTTTTATTAAGTATCCGGTTCTAGTTGTCATAAGGTCAAGGTACAACTCCGGGTCGTCCTTTTACCTAGGGACACGACTATTCGAATAGATCAACTTCCCTGCAGGGGTGCACCACATTTCCCAACACGCTCGATCCCCTTTGTCCGGACACACTTTTCTGGGTCATGCCCGGCCTCGGAAGATCAACGCGTCACAGCCCTACCTAGGCACAATAGAGAGGTCAGCACGCCAGTCTAAATCCTATGGCGCAGGGGTCTGGGCCCATCACCCATTGCACACCTGCATGTTGCGTAAGCGGCCGGTGAGCAGACCTAGCAACCTCCATTACAAAGGAAGTTGCATTACGCGGTCCAACCCGGCGCGCGCCGCTTAGTCGCTGACATCACGAAGGCTTCGGCTGATACCACGACGTCGAGTGCCCATAACTGTCCCCGCGTAGATGGTTAGTGCGTATAGGCCAGTAGCCAGACTCAGATCAAATACCAAGATCTCGTTAAGCATGTTAAGTATCTGCGAACGTCGACCAAGGCCAGGCCCACCTCTCTCCTAGGTGGTCTCAACCTGCCCTGTCGCTCCGCCTCAAAATAACAGTCGGGGGCCGTCGGGAACTCAGGCCCACCACTACCTGGATGGAGCCACCTGCCCCTTCAGCCCCCATCTCCAAACAGTATCACCGGTAAAGTAACGGTGTAAAGTATATAGTATATGCCCGTGATCACCTCCCGAAGTGATCCCGGCCCAGTAGTATAGCATGGCAGACGGACAAGAGTGTAGGGCCACTGATGATAATCTAGCATCCTATACTAAGCATTTAGGATTGCAGGTAAGGTATCAACAGTTGTAGCAACAATGACAGGCTATGCATCAGAATTAGGCGATATCTGGTGATCAAGGGGGGGCTTGCCTGGTTGCTCTGGCAAGAGAGAGGAGTCGTCAACACCGTAGTCGAACTGGGGGTCACCGGCAGTCTCGGGGTCTACCGGAAAGAAGTAACGGAGGGGGAACACAATAAATAACAGAGCAATCAATGTAACATAAAGCAAGATGCGGCATTATGTTGTGCTAGGGGTGACCTGACGCGGTACTAAGTGATACATGCAAAAGAGGGAAAACATCCGGGAAAGTATCCCATGTGTTTCGCGTTTTCGGACCGGTGAACCGGAGGGGGAAAGTTGCATGTTCGCTATGCTAGGGATGTGTGGCGGACGAACGGGCTGCGTATCCGGATTCGTCTCATCGTTCTGAGCAACTTTCATGTACAAAGTTTTTCGATCTGAGCTACGGTTTATTTTATATGTTTTTTCAAAGATTTAAACAATTTTCTAAAATCATTATTAATTCAAAAATAAAGGTGAAATTGCTAAGTACACTCAGCAGAGTGCACACAGTAGTGCACAAGTGGCTGACAGAGGGTCCCAGTTGACTGCCCAGTCAGCAGTCAACTGGAGACTTTGACTAGTCAAAGGGGCTAGGGGGTCCCACATGTCATTGAAATGTTTAACAGATTTTAAATATCTGTTAAATTAATAGACTAATTAATCTTAATTAGTTAACTGAACATGATTAATTAATTTAATTAAATAACTTATTAATTATTAATTATTGTTTTATATATTTTTACATACATTTTTTATAGGAAAAGGGGGCCGGGCCCCACGTGTAAGTGGCCCAAAGGCCAAAGCGGGGCGGCGGAGTAGCGCCCGACGGGCGCGAGCAGGGCGACGCCCGCCCGGGAGCAGGGCATGGCCGCCCGTTGATGGGGAGCCCGCCGGGCGGGGCAGTGGGGAGGCGGCGATGGGCGGCTTCTGGGCGCGCTGGCTGTGGCCAGCCGCGGGCAATGGCGGGGCGGTGGGGTGCCGCCGGCCACGGATGCAGCCGCAGGTGGCACGGCGAGGCAGAGAGGGAAGGGACGGCAGCCACGGCGCTCCGCCGGTAGTCAGCGGCGGCAGCAGCGGGCACGTCGGGGAGCGGCAGGGCGGCAGCGGGCGAGTAGGGGATGCTGCGGGGAGGTGGCTGAAGCGACAACAGCGGCAATGACCGAGCGGTAGCAGCAGCGAGGCAGCAACAGTGGTAGGCGCCGATGGCTGTGGGGCAGCGGCGGAGGCGGTAGTGATCGCGGCCAACGCGGGCGGGGCGCGCGAGCGCGCAGCCAGGGCGCGGGGTGCTAGTGAGGCCGTGACCAGGAGCAGGCGACTGCGCGCGCGGACGTAGTGCTCCGACCATGGCGGCCACGGTGATTGTAGGCGATTACGATGACGGATCGATCCATAAAAATGGGGGAATTGGCAAAGGACCTCACAGTGGTTTGAACGGAGTTGACATCGAGCTCGGGGACGACCGAGGAGGCATCGGAGCAGCGAGACGAGGCGGCGGCCGTGGAGGATTCCGGCGAAGTGGGGCGACGCGATCCGGCGGTGGAAGGCTCCGCGGCTCACTCCGGAGGTGTGGACGGCGGTGACGAATAGGTGCTGCGGAGTCTCTGGATTCCCTCCCGTGGCACGGGGAGGTGCCGGAGCACGCGTCTGACAATGACGCGGCGCGGTGATGGTCGGGCGTGCGCGGGGAGGCAAGTGATGGGGCGGGGAAGGAGGGGAACGACGCGGCTAGGGTTCGTCAACGCGTCGAGGGGGATCTTATAGACCGTCAAGGAGCCATGGATGCACGACACGTGGACGATCCGTCCATGGACGCACGAGCAACGGCCAGCCCCCCTTGATGAACAGGGGTTGAAGATGGGGAGTTCATGGGCTGGGCCTGGTGTCCTGGATGCCTGGTTGGGCCGAGCGGCCCTGGGGAAGAGGGGTTTGGTTTTTGTTTTGTTTTGTTTTATTTGTACTTTTCTTTTCTGTTTTCTTTTATTTCTTTAATACTTTATAGTTTTATAAAAAGTAAGACCCACACCTAACATAGAGTTACAATTCCAACTACTGTCTCAATAAGTTTTACCCTTGAACAAAATAGTTTAGTATTTTATAAAATTTAAAAGGCACTTATTTAATTGTTTTAGCTACTGTTTTATTCATTTTAGATTATTTAAACATTTTATAAAAGTGTGGTTTCTCGACCATAATTACCTATGCATTATTTGGCTCACTCCAAACATTTTAGTTTTAATATTTGAATTTTTTTATTGTTTTCTTGAATTTGAATTTGAATTTAAATCGATTTCAAACTAGGGCGAGATTAGCAACTGTAACCATGGTGACGTGGCATCATTAACGTGGGATAACTGTAGCTAATTATCCGGGCGTCACACAATGACTCATGAGTGACATGTATGAAAGAATTATGAATGGTGGCTTTGCCACAAATACGATGTCAACTACATGATCATGCTAAGCAATATGGCAATGATGGAGTGTGCCATAAACGGAACGGTGGAAAGTTGCATGGCAATATATCTCGGAATGGCTATGGAAATGCCATAATTGGTAGGTTTGGTGGCTGTTTTGAGGAAGGTATATGGTGGGTGTATGATACCGGCTAAAGGTGTGCGGTATTAGAGAGGCTAGCAAAGGTGGAAGGGTGAGAGTGCGTATAATCCATGGACTCAACATTAGTCATAAAGAACCCATATACTTATTGCAAAAATCTACAAGTTATCAAAGCAAAGTATTACGCGCATGCTCCTAGGGGGATAGATTGGTAGGAAAAGACCATCGCTTGTCCCTGACCGCCACTCATAAGGAAGACAATCAATAAATAAATCATGCTCCGACTTCATCACATAACGGTTCACCATGCGTGCATGCTACAGGAATCATAAGCTTCAACACAAGTATTTCTCAAATCCATAACTACTCAACTAGCATGACTTTAATATCACCATCTTTATATCTCAAAATAATTATCAAGTATCAAACTTCTCATAGTATTCAACACACTCATAAGAAAGTTTTATTATTAATCTTGCATACCAAGCATATTAGGATTTTAAGCAAATTACCATGCTATTAAGAATCTCAAAATAATCTAAGTGAAGTATTATAGCTCATCTATTTCTTCAAAACAAAACTACCACCATGCTCTAAAACATATAAGTGAAGCACTAGAGCAAATGACAAACTACTCCGAAAGATATAAGTGAAGATCAATGATTAGTCGAATAATTATGCAACTATATGGAGACTCTCTAACATTTAATAATTTTAGATCTTGGTATTTTATTCAAACAACAAGCAAAACTAAATAAAATGACATTCTAAGAATAGCAAACATCATGTGAAGAAGCAAAAACTTAGGATCAACTGAAACTAACCGATAGTTGTTGAAGAAGAAAGGTGGGATGCCAGCCGGGGCATCCCCAAGCTTAGAAGCTTGAGACTTCTTGAAATATTATCTTGGGATGCCTTGGGCCTCCCAAAGCTTGAGATTTTGTGTCTCCTTAATTCCTCTCATATCACGGTCTCCCTAAATCTCAAAAGCTTCATTCACACAAAACTCAACAAGGACTCGTGAGATAAGTTAGTATAAACCATTGCAAAAACCTTATCATGCTCTACTATAGCAAATCACTAAAATTATTATTCAACATTTCATACTAAATGCCTATGCATATTTAATAGTCCTATCCTCAAATAGAATCATTAAAGAAGCAAACATATGCAAACAATGCAAACATAACAGCAATCTGCCTAAACAGGACAGTCTGTAAAGAGTGCAGCAAAATCCATACTTCCCTAACTCCAAAAATTATGAAAGAAAATTACCACTTTATTAAATTTATCAGATCTTAGTATGCAAAAGTTTTCAACATTTTATCACATTCTGACTTTTCTAGGGAATTATTGCAACAGCGGTAAACTTTCTGTTTTCAAATAGCAACATGAAGACTTGTAACATAGGCATAGTAAAGACTGTCAATGCCACTTTTATTGGAATAAAAGATGCAAAACATTGTTATAAATAAAAGCAATGAAATCCTAACAAAATAAATTGACGCTCCAAGCAAAACACATATCATGTGGTGAATAAAAATATAGCTCCAAGTAAAGTTACCGATGAACGAAGACGAAAGAGGGGATGCCTTCTGGCGCATCCCCAAGCTTAGGCTCTTGGCTATCCTTGAATATTACTTTGGGGTGCCTTGGGAATCCCCAAGATTAGGCTCTTGCCACTCCTTATTCCATAGTACATCAAATCCTTACCCAAAACTTGAAAACTTCACAACACAAAACTTAACAGAAAACTCGTAAGCTCCGTTAGTATAAGAAAATAAATCACCACTTCAAGGTACTGTAATGAAATCATTCTTTATTTATATTGGTGTTAAACCTACTTTATTCCAACTTCTCTATGGTTTATAAACTATTTTACTAGCCATAGATTCATCAAAATAAGTAAACAACACATGAAAAACATAATCTGTCAAAAACAGAACAGTCTGTAGTAATCTGGATCAAACATATACTTCTGGAACTCATAAAATTCTCAAATAAATTGCTGGACCTGAGGAATTTATCTATTAATCATCTTATTTTTTTAGCTAAATAGCACTTTCCAAATAAAGATGGCAGCAATTCTCGTGAGCGCTAAAGTTTCTGTTTTTTACAGCATGATCAGCAAGACTTTCCCAAGTCTTCCCAAAGGTTCTACTTGGCACAAACACTAATTAAAAAATAAAACCACATCTAAACAGAGACTAGATTAATTATTTATTACTAAACAGGAACAAAAAGCAAGGAACAAGAATAAAATTGGGTTGCCTCCCAACAAGCGCTATCGTTTAACGCCCCTAGCTAGGCATGATGATTTCAATGATGCTCACATAAAGGATAAGAATTGAAACATAAAGAGAGCATCATGAAGAATATGACTAGCACATTTAAGTCTAACATACTTCCTATGCATAGGGATTTTGTGAGCAAACAACTTGTGGGAACAAGAATCAACTTGCATAGGAAGGTAAAACAAGCATAACTTCAAAATTTTAAGCACATAGAGGGGAAACTTGATATTGTTGCAATTCCTACAAGCATATGTTCCTCCCTCATAATAATTTTCAGTAGCATCATGAATGAATTCAATAATATAACCAGAAGCTAAAGCATTCTTTTCATGATCTACAAGCATAGAATTTTTATTACTCTCCACATAAGCAAAATTCTTCTCATTCCAAATAGTGGGAGTATCATAAGAGACTCGAATACTATAAATTGTTTCCACATTGAAGGAGTAATGTTCAGAAAATGGGTAACCATTATCATGACAAGTTTTATAAATATAATCACTACTTTTTATAGCATATGTATCATCACAATAATCATCATAAGTAGGTGGCATGCTATCATCATTATAAATTTGCATATCAAAACTTGGGAGACTAAATATATCATCTTCATTAAACGTAGCATCCCCAAGCTTGGGACAAACATTAATTGCAGCAAATATATTCTCAAAAACATCATCTTCATCAAAAATAGCATCCCCAAGCTTGGGCCTTTTCATAACATAAGCATAATCACTCTCATCATTAATCGTATGGATAGCACCAATAGTATAGCAATTATCATATTCTTCCAAGCAAGTGCCAAAAAGATTTTCAAGATCATAAGAAGTATCATTATCTTCCACAATTATATTTTCATGAGGCACAATAGTAATAGGAGCAACATTATTTGGGAGAGATATCTTTTTACCTCTCTTCCTTTTTCTTTTCTTCTTCACCACATCATGTGTGGGTTCAATCCTCTTTTTGGAGCTCCTTATTGATGAGATTGGTTGAGTAGAAGGCTCCTCCTCGTTACCTGGTTCATCATAAGAAATAATAGGAGGGTATTGGGAAGTCTCTTCCCTTTCATTAGTATTCTCTTCATCTTCTATTTATTTTCTTTTCTTTATGTAATTGGCAATATAAGGATTTTCAATGCAATTTACCGCACAATACATATAAATTTCCTCTAGATCAAATCCAAGAAGTTTATAACGGGCAAATTCTGGAAGATAGTTAGTTATACGTTTCATTTCTTCATAACCCATAAGCAAACTAAGTTCATTATGATGTGCAAGGGAAATCAAGTCATCACAATTTTTGGACACGATATGATCATGAAACAATTTGCATTGGGTATTGAAATGATCATGTTCATTACAAAGCTCACAAGTATGGACAATATAATTTAAATTTTCAGCACATTCATCTAACCTTTCTTGCAATAATTTAGTTTCTAAGTACTTATGCCTCTTGCAATATCTATCTTCCCTATATGGTGTGTTCGTACAAACCCAATGTACTCCACAAAAATTGACATGTTTATAGGAGACATCATAACTGGTGCAATCATCATTAGTATCATGGATATTCAAAGAATTCATAATAACAACATTGCAATCATGCTCATCATTCAAAGATTTAGTGCCAAACATTTTATAGATTTCTTCTTCTAGCACTTGAGCACAATTATCCTTTCCATCATACTCACGAAAGATATTAAAAAGGTGAAGCGTATGAGACAAACTTAATTCCATTTTTTATAGTTTTCTTTTATAAACTAAACTAGTGATAAAACAAGAAACTAAAAGACTTGATTGCAAGATCTAAAGATATACCTTCAAGCGATAACCTCCCCGGCAACGGCGCCAGAAAAGAGCTTGATGTCTACTACACAACCTTCTTCTTGTAGACGTTGTTGGGCCTCCAAGTGCAGAGGTTTGTAGGACAGTAGCAAATTTCCCTCAAGTGGATGACCTAAGGTTTATCAATCCGTAGGAGGCGTAGGATGAAGATGGTCTCTCTCAAGCAACCCTGCAACCAAATAACAAAGAGTCTCTTGTGTTCCCAACACACCCAATACAATGGTAAATTGTATAGGTGCACTAGTTCGGCGAAGAGATGGTGATACAAGTGGTATATGGATAGTAGATAAAGGTATTTGTAATATGAAAATACAAAAACAGCAAGGTAACTAATGATAAAGGTGAGCGTAAACGGTATTGCAATGATAGTAAACAAGGCCTAGGGTTCATACTTTCGCTAGTGCAAGTTCCCTCAACAATAATAACATAACTGGATCACATAACTATCCCTCAACATGCAACAAAGAGTCACTCCAAAGTCACTAATAGCGGAGAACGAACGAAGAGATTATGGTAGGGTACGAAACCACCTCAAAGTTATTCTTTCCAATCAATCCGTTGGGCTATTCCTATAAGTGTCACAAACAGCCCTAGAGTTCGTACTAGAATAACACCTTAAGACACAAATCAACCAAAACACTAATATCACCTAGATACTCCAATGTCACCTCAAGTATCCGTGGGTATGATTATACGATATACATCACACAATCTCAGATTCGTCTATTCAACCAACACATAGGACCTCAAAGAGTGCCCCAAAGTTTCTACCGGAGAATCATGACGAAAACGTGTGCCAACCCCTATGCATAGGTTCATGGGCGGAACCCGCAAGTTGATCACCAAAACATACATCAAGTGAATGACGTGGTATCCCATTGTCACCACAGATATGCACGACAAGACATACATCAAGTTTATCAAATCTTTAAAGACTCAATCCGATAAGATAACTTCAATGGGGAAACTCAATTCATTACAA
>NC_041390.1:199411042-199413364 GCF_002162155.2 Triticum dicoccoides | reverse complement strand
CAAAGCTGGCGATGCATCAAGATCGTATCACCTCAAGAACACGAGAGAGAGAGAGAGAGAGAGAGATAGAGAGAGATCAAACACATAGCTACTAGTACATACCCTCAGCCCCAAGGGAGAACTACTCCCTCCTCGTCATGGAGAGCACCGGATGATGAAGATGGCCACCGGAGAGGGACTCCCCATCCGGCAGGGTGCCGGAACGGGTCTAGATTGGCTTTCGGTGGCTACGGAGGCTTCTGGCGGCGGAACTCCCGATCTATTGTGCTCCCTAATGTTTTTAGGGTATATGGAGATATATAGGCGGAAGAAGTACGTCAGGGGAGCCACGAGGGGCCCACGAGGGTGGAGGGCGCGCCCTAGGGGGAGGGCGCGCCCCCCTACCTCGTGGCCTCCTCGAAGCTTCCCTTATGTGGACTCCAAGTCTTCTGGGCTTCTTCTGATCCAAAAATAAGTTCCGTGAAGTTTCAGGTCAATTGGACTCCGTTTGATTTTCCTTTTCTGCGATATTCTAAAACAAGGGAAAAACAGAAACTGGCACCGGGCTCTGGGTTAATAGGTTAGTCCCCAAAACCATATAAAATGGCGTATAAATTCATGTAAAACATCCAAGGTTGATAATATAATAGCATGGAACAATAAAAAATTATAGATACATTGGAGACGTATCAGTGGACCAGTTCTTGGGTACTGCCCTTCCTTGGACAAGCATCCCACTTATGATTAACGCCCCTCGCAAGCATCTGCAACTACGAATGAAGAATTAAGGTAAACCTAACCATAGCATGAAACATATGGATCCAAATCAGCCCCTTATGAAGCAACGCATAAACTAGCGTTTAAGCTTCTATCACTCTAGCAACCCATCATCTACTTATTACTTCCCAATGCCTTCCCCTAGGCCCAAACAATGGTGAAGTGTCATGTAGCCGACGTTCACATAAAACCACTAGAGGAAAGACAACATACATCTCATCAAAATATCGAACGAATACCAAATTCACATGACTACTTATAACAAGACTTCTCCCATGTCCTCAGGAACAAACATAACTACTCACAAATCATGTTCATGTTCATAATCAGAGGGGTATTAATGTGCATAAAGGATCTGAACATATAATCTTCGGCCGAATAAACCAACTAGCATCAACTACAAGGAGTAATCAACACTACTGGCAACCCACAGGTACCAATCTGAGGTTTTGAGACAAAGATCAGATACAAGAGATGAACTAGGGTTTGAGAGGAGCTGGTGCTGGTGAAGATGTTGATGGAGATTGACCCCCTCCCATTGAGAGGATCGATGGTGATGACGATGGTGACGATTTCCCCCTCCCGGAGGGATGTTTCCCCGGCAGAACAGCTCCACCGGAGCCCTAGATTGGTTCCGCCAAGGTTCCACCTCGAGACGGCGACGCTTCGTCCCGAAAGCTTCCTTATGATTTTTTCCAGGGCAAAAGACACCTTATACCAGAAGATGGGCATCGGGGGGCTTCCAGGTGGCCCACGAGGCAGGGGCGCGCCCAGGGGGTAGGGCGCGCCCTCCACCCTCGTGGGCAGTGGGTGGCCCCCCCTCTGGTGCTTCCTTCACCTAATATTTTTTATATATTCCAAAACTGACTTTCTTGGTGTTTCAGGACTTTTGGAGTTGTGCGGAATAGGTCTCTAATATTTGCTCCTTTTCCAGCCCAGAATTCCAGCCGCTGGCATTCTCCCTCTTCATGTAAATGTTGTAAAATAAGAGAGAAAAGGCATAAGTATTGTGACATAATGTGTAATAACAGCCCATAATGCAATAAATATCGATATAAAAGCATGATGCAAAATGGACATACCAACTCCCCCAAGCTTAGACCTCGCTTGTCCTCAAGTGGAAGCCAATATCGAGAAATATGTCCACATGTTTAGAGATAGAGGTGTCGATAAAATAAAATACGGACATGAGGGCATCATGATCATTCTTAGAATAGCAATATATATATATATATATATGTATATGTATATATATATATATGATTTATTATGCTAAAGTAACAATCTATTCACAATGTCAAGTATGAATCAGAAACTTCATTGAAAAACTATCAAACTATAATCTTAGTCATTGAAGCAATTGCAATTTATCATAACATCGGAAAGAGTCAATATAAGAGCTTTTCAGCAAGTCCACATACTCAACTATCTTTTAGTCTTTCACAATTGCTAACACTCACGCAATACTTATGGGTATGAAGTTTTAATCGGACACAGAGAAAGATAGGGGCTTATAGTTTTGCCTCCCAACCTTTTACCTCAAGGGTAACGTCAACAATAATGCTT
>NC_041390.1:199385479-199410779 GCF_002162155.2 Triticum dicoccoides | reverse complement strand
CTTTCCAACACATAGTGCTTGCCAAAGGATAAAGTGTAAAAAAGGAAAGGTGAAGATCACCATGACTCTTGTATAAGGTATAAGACAAAAATAAAAGATAGGCCCTTTGCAGAGGGAAGCAGAGGTTGTCATGTGCTTTTATGGTTGGATGCACCAAATATTAATGCAAAAGAACGTCACTTTATATTGCCACTTGTGATAGGGACCTTTATTATGCAGTCTGTCGCTTTTATTTCTTCCAAATCACAAGCTCGTATAAAGCTTATTTTCTCCACACTAATAGATCATATATATTTAGAGAGCAATTTTTATTGCTTGCAACAATGACAACTTACTTGAAGGATCTTACTCAATCCATAGGTAGATATGGTGGACTCTCATGGCAAAACTGGGTTTAAGGATATTGGGGAGCACAAGTAGTATCTCTACTTTATGCAAAGAATTTTGCTAGCATAAGGGGGAAAGGCAAGCTCAACATGTTGGATGATCCATGACAATATAATTTATTTCAGATATAAGAAAACATAACCCATTACATTGTCTTCCTTGTCCAACATCAACTTTTTAGCATGTCATATTTTAATGAGTGCTCACAATCATAAAAGATGTCCAAGATAGTATATTTATATGTGAAAAACTCTCTTTCTTTATTACTTCCTATTAATTGCAACGATGACCAAAACTATGTTTGTCAGCTCTCAACAACTTTTATTCATCATACTCTTTATATGTGAAGTCATTACTCTCCATAAAATCAATATGATCTCTTTATTTCTTTTTATTCTTTCACTCTTTTTTTCGTTTTTCCCTCAAGATCATAGCCAGATAACCAAGCCCTCGACTCAAGACTAATCTTTATTATATATATAACTCACGGACTCGATTACATAGATAAGGATCAACACAAAAACTCAAAGCTATATCATACTAAGCTTTATTCTACTAGATCAAGATATAAGCAAAAGGATCAAAGTAAGAAAAACGGTAAAGATAGAAGTGTGATGGTGATACGATACCGGGGCACCTCCCCCAAGCTTGGCAATTGCCAAGGGGAGTGCCCATACCCATGTATTTATGTCTCTTTCTTCGGAGGTGGTGATGATGGAGTTGCTGATGATGTAGGCTTCTTCCTTAATTTGCGCTTGAGGATAGAATTTTGCTCCCTTAGGTCATCGATCTCCTGCTCAAGGCTTAATATCTTTTTGCATAGTTCCTGTTTGTTCTCCTGCAAGAGGCAAAAAGGGATAAACTCGATCTTAGGTTTCTTTGCTCTATCAGGGAGGCTCGACTTTTTGAACTCCACATGCATGTCCCCAGGTTGAGGTAATGGGACTTCATCTTCATCTGAGCTCGTCTCCTCCTTTCCCCTAGGTTCATAGTCTTCTTATTCCTCCATGGTCCAACCACAATGCTCCAAGTCCCCGTAGACCTTAGGGTCTGCAAAGTAATCAGCCGCATAGCTTTCTCCCTCCGAATCCTGGGACAACATATTGCTCTAATCTGTGGTAGAAACAACTCAAAACAAAAACAGAGGATTGTGTCGTGGTACAGTGGTCAAAACCTTCGGGAGATTATATAATGAATTTTTGCTGACCAAAAGAAGTATCGTGCAAGAAAACGGAGTCCGGAGGGCACACGAGGTGCCCACGAGGCAGGGGGCGCGCCCTCCACCCTCGTGGATGCCTCGTGTCCTTTTCGGACTACTTCCTATTTTTTTATTTTCTTAAGTATTCCAAAAGAGAGAAAAATTGCTGTTAGAAATGTTTTGGAGTCGGTTTACTTACGGTACCACATACCTATTCCTTTTCGGAGTCTGAAACATTCTGGAAAGTGTCCCTTATGTATTCCTCCGGGGTTATGGTGTCAATAACATTGGTTTCAACATTTATGGGATTACCTGAGATATAATGTTTGATTCTTTGACCGTTCACCACCTTCGGATTTGTGTCTTCGAAGTTGTTGATTTTTATGGCACCGGAACGATAGACCTCCTCGATAACGTAAGGACCTTCCCATTTAGAGAGGAGTTTTCCTGCAAAAAATCTTAAACGGGAGTTGTATAACAAAACATAATCACTGATATGTCTCCAACGTATCTATAATTTTTGATTGCTCCATGCTATATTATCTACTGTTTTGAACATTATTGGGCTTTATTATCCACTTTTATATTATTTTTGGGACTAACCTATTAACCGGAGGCCCAGCCCAGAATTGCTATTTTTTGCCTGTTTTAGGGTTTCAAAGAAAAGGAATATCAAACGGAGTCCAAATGGAATGAAACCTTTGGGAACGTGATTTTCTCAACGAACAAGACCCAGGAGACTTGGACCCTACGTCAAGACACAAAAGAGGAGGCCACGAGGTAGGGGGGCGCGCCTACCCCCCAGGCGCACCTCCACGCTCGTGGGCCCCCTGTTGCTCCACCGACGTACTCCTTCCTCCTATATATACCTACGTACCCCCAAACGACCAGATACGGAGCCAAAACCCTAATTGCACCGCCGTAACTTTCTGTATCCACGAGATCCCATCTTGGGGCCTGTTCCGGGGCTCCGCCGGAGGGGGCATCGATCACGGAGGGCTTCTACATCAACACCATAGCCCCTCCGATGAAGTGTGAGTAGTTCACCTCAGACCTACGGGTCCATAGTTAGTATCTAGATGGCTTCTTCTCTCTTTTTGGATCTTAATACAATGTTCTCCCCCTCTCTTGTGGAGAACTATTCGATGTAATCTTCTTTTTGCGGTGTGTTTGTTGAGACCGATGAATTGTGGGTTTATGATCAAGTCTATCTATGAACAATATTTGAATCTTCCCTGAATTCTTTTATGTATGATTGGTTATCTTTGCAAGTTTCTTCGAATTATCAGTTTGGTTTGGCCTACTAGATTGATCTTTCTTGCAATGGGAGAAGTGCTTAGCTTTGGATTCAATCTTGCGGTGTCCTTTCCCAGTGACAGTAGGAGCAGCAAGGCACATATTGTATTGTTGCCATCGAGGATAACAAGATGGGGTTTTCATCATATTGCATGAGTTTATCCCTCGATATCATGTCATCTTGCTTAAGGCGTTACTCTGTTTTCATGAACTTAATACTCTAGATGCATGCTGGATAGCGGTCGATGAGTGGAGTAATAGTAGTAGATGCAGGCAGGAGTCGGTCTACTTGTCTCGGACGTGATGCCTATATACATGATCATACCTAGATATTCTCATAACTATGCTCAGTTCTGTCAATTGCTCAACAGTAATTTGTTCACCCATCGTAGAATACTTATGCTCTCGAGAGAAGCCACTAGTGAAACGTATGGCCCCCGGGTCTATCTTCATCATATTAATCTCCCAATACTTAGTTATTTCCTTTTCTTTTATTTTACTTTGCATCTTTATCATAAAAATACCAAAAATATTATCTTATCATATCTATCAGATCTCACTCTCGTAAGTGGCCGTGTAGGGATTGACAACCCCTTATCGCGTTGGTTGCGAGGATTTATTTGTTTTGTGCAGGTACGAGGGACTGGCGCGTGGCCTCCTACTGGATTGATACCTTGGTTCTCAAAAACTGAGGGAAATACTTACGCTACTTTGCTGCATCATCCCTTCCTCTTCGGGGACAACCAACACAGTGCTCAAGAGGTAGCAATCACCTACATTAAACTCACGCATTTGTATCCTTTTGTCATGCCATCTTTTAACTTTTTCTTTAAACAGTTTGGCATTCTCATAGGCCTGGGTTCTCCACTCATCAAGTGAGCCAATGTCAAATAGTCTCTTCTCACCGGCAAGTTTGAAATCATAATTGAGCTCTTTAATGGCCCAATATGCCTTATGTTCTAGTTCGAGAGGTAAGTTACATGCTTTTCCATAAACCATTTCATATGGAGACATACCCATATGATTTTTGTATGCAGTTCTATAGGCCCATAATGCATCATCAAGTTTCTTGGACCAATTCTTTCTAGATCTATTAATAGTCTTTTGCAAATTAATTTAATCTCTCTATTACTCAGTTCTACTTGACCACTAGACTGTGGATGGTATGGAGATGCAATTCTATGATTAACATCATACTTAGCAAGCATTTTACGAAAAGCACCATGAATAAAATGTGAACCACCATCAGTCATTAAGTATGTAGGCACTCCAATCCTTGGAAAAGTAACTTCTTTAAGCATCTTAATAGAGGTGTTATGATCAGCACTACTAGTTGGAATATCTTCTACCCACTTAGTAACGTAATCAGCAGCAACTAAAATATGTGTATACCCATTAGAGGAAGGAAACAGTCTCATAGAATCAAAGCCCCAAACATCAAATGGTTCAATAACAAGCGAATAGTTCATAGGCATTTCTTGACGTCTACTAATATTACCAATTATTTGACATTCATCACAAGACAAGACAAACTTATGGGCATCTTTGAAAAGAGTAGGCCAATAAAAACCGGATTGCAATACCTTATGTGCAGTTCTATCTCCAACGTGGTGTCCTCCATAAGCCTCGGAGTGACACTTGCGTAGGATCTGTTCCTGGTCATGCTCAGGTACACAGTGTCTAATAACACCATCTACTCCTTCTTTATAAAGGTGTGGGTCATCCCAGAAGTAATGTCTTAAATCATAGAAAAACTTTTTCTTTTGCTGGTATGTGAAACTAGGTGGTATAAATTTAGCAACAATGTAATTAACATAATTAGCATACCATGGAGCAATATGAGAAGCATTTCTGACAGCTAATTGTTCATCAGTAAAGCTATCATCAGTAGGTAGTGGGTCATCAAGAACATTCTCTAACCTAGATAAGTTGTCTGCAACAGGGTTCTCAACTCCGTTTCTATCAATAATATGCAAATCAAATTCTTGTAGCAAGAGAACCCATCTAATAAGTCTAGGTTTAGCATCTTTCTTTTCCATAAGATATTTAATAGTAGCATGATCTGTGTGAACAGTTACTTTAGAATCAACAATATAAGGTCTGAACTTATCACAAATACAACTACTAAAAATTCTTTTTTAGTAGTAGCATAATTTCTCTAGGGACTGTCTAGAGTTTTACTAGCATATTGGATAACATTTAATTTCTTATCAACTCTTTGTCCTAAAATAGCACCTACAACATAATCACTAGCATCACACATAATTTCAAAGGTAAATTCTAATCAAGTGGCTGAACAATAGGTGCAGAAATCAAGGCTTTCTTAAGTATTTCAAATGCTTCTACACAATCATCATCAAAGACAAAAGGAACATCTTTTTGTAAGAGATTAGTGAGAGGCCTAGAATTTTTTGAGAAGTCTTTAATGAACCTCCTATAAAAACCAACATGACCAAGGAAACTTCTTATACCTTTAATGTCCTTAGGACACGACATCTTTTCAATAGCATCAACTTTAGCTTTATGAACTTCAATACCTCTTTCAGAAATTTTATGCCCCAAGACAATACCTTCATTAACCATAAAGTAGCACTTCTCCCAATTCAAGAAAAGATTATTTCTTCACATCTCTGCAAAACTCGATCAAGGTTGCTTAAGAAATCATCAAAAGAAGTTCTATACAAGGAGAAATCATGCATGAAAACCTCAACAATCTTTTCACAAAAGTCAGAGAATATAGTAGTCATACATCTTTGAAAGGTAGCAGGTGCATTATATAAACCAAAAGGCATATGTCTATAAGCAAAGGCACCGAAAGGTCAAGTAAAAGTGGTCTTTTCCTGATCCTCTTTCGACACAGGTATTTGAGAGAAACCAGAATAACCGTCTAGAAAGCAAAAATGTGTATGTTTGGATAATCTTTCTAGCATTTGATCAATAAAAGGTAAATAGTAATGATCCTTTCTAGTAGCTTCATTTAATTTGCGGAAATCATTTACCATTCTATAACATGTAACAATTCTTTGTGGGATCAATTCGTCTTTATCATTAGGAACAACAGTAATATCTCCCTTCTTAGGGACATAATGGACATGACTTACCCACTAACTATCAGCAACAAGATAAATTATACCTGCCTCCACAAGCTTTAGTATTTCATTTCTTCCCACTTCTTTCATCTTAGGATTTAACCGTCGTTGGTGATCAACAATCGGTTTAGCGTCTTTCTCCAATTTTATTTTGTGTTGTCATAGAGTGGGACTAATGCCCTTAAGATCATCAAGAGTATATCCAATAGCAGCATGATGCTTCTTTGGAGTTTTCAATAATTTCTCTTCTTCTTGCTCTGAAAAGATAGCACTAATAATAACAGGATATATATTCTTTTCATCAAGATAAGCATATTTAAGAGTATCAGGTAATGGTTTTATCTCAAACACGGGATCATCCTTGGGTGGAGGAGGATCCCCTAGAATTTCAACAGGCAAGTTGTGTTTCAAAATAGGTCACTGTTTAAAGAATACTTCATCTATTTCCCTTCTTTCATTCATAAACATATCATGTTCATGGTCTAGAAAATATTGTTCTAAAGGATCATTAGGAGGCACGGCAACAGAAACAAGACCAATAATTTCATCTTTACTAGGCAATTCTTTATCATGGGGTTGTCTATGAAATTTAGCAAAGTTAAAATCATGAGACATATCCCCTAAACCAACAGTAACAATATCCTTTTTGTAGTCTATCTTAGCATTAGCAGTATTCAAGAATGGTCTACCAAATATAATGGGACAAAAGTCATCTTGTGGGGAAGCAAGAACAAGAAAATCAGTAGGATATTTAATTTTCCCACACAAGACTTCAACATCTCTAACAATCCCAACTGGTGAAATAGTATTTCTATTGGCAAGCTTAATAGTAACATCAATATCTTCTATCTCAGCAGGTGCAATATCTTGCATAATTTCTTTATATAAAGTATAAGGTATTGCACTGACACTAGCACCCATATCACATAAGCCATGATAACACTGATCTCCTATTTTAACAGAAACAACAGGCATGCCAACAACAGGTCTATGTTTATTTTTAGTATCGGGTCTAGCAATTCTACCAGCTTCATCACATAAGTAAGTAACATGCCCATCAATATTATCGACCAAGAGAACCTTAACCATAGCAATACTAGGTTTAACTTTAATTTTCTCAGAGGGTATAGGTGTTCTAGCATTACTCTTACGAACCACAGTTGAAGCTTTAGCATGATCCTTTATTCTAATAGGGAAAGGTGGTTTCTCAATATAAGCGGTAGGAACAATAGGATCAACATTATAAGTGATAGTCTTTTCTTCAACTTTAATATGTTCAACTACTTTTACTTCAATGGGAGGATGATATTTAAAGCACTTCACCTTAGGGAGATCAACATGAGTAGAAAATGATTCACATAAAGAAGCTACTATCTCAGAGTCAAGTCCATATTTAGTGCTAAATTCACGAAAAGCATCGGTATCCATAAAAGATTTAACACAATAAAACTTAGGTGCTATACCTGACTCCTTACCTTCGTCGAGTTCCCAATCTTCAGAGTTGCTTTAATTCTTTCCAATAAACCCCATCTGAATTCAATAGTCTTCATCATAAAAGAACCAGTACAAGAAGTATCGAGCATGGAGCGATTATTGAGAGAAAGCTGAGCATAATTTTTTTGAATAATATTTACTCTTGAGAGCTCATGATTGGGGCATGAATATAACATTGACTTAAGCCTCCCCCAAGCTTGAGCGATACTTTCTCCTTCACGAGGCCAAAAATTATATATATAATTACGATCATGATGAACCAGATGCATAGGATAAAACTTCTGATGAAATTCCAATTTCAATCGGTTGTAGTTCCACGATCCAATATCATCACATAGCTTAAACCATGTCAATGACTTTCCCTTAAAAGATAAATGGAATACCTTCTTATTGATAACATCCTCGAGCATACCTGCAAGCTTAAATAATCCACATAGATTAGGTGCATATCGGGATGTAATGTTCCATCTAATGTAAAAAGGGTTAGCTAGTAGTTTCTCTATCATACCCGAAGGAATTTCAAAGTAAACATTTTCAGTAGGTTCAGTATGTTGAGGAGAAAATCTTTGGTCTACTGGTCGGGGTGAAGATACCCCGAACAGGCCCCTCAAAGGATTATTTTCCATAGTAACAAGTGACAGTACATTTCAGCGCACTATATAAAATTTTCCCTACCAAATTCCACCTACCAAAGGCGCTTCACTCCCCGGCAATGGCGCTAGAAAAGAGTCTTGATGACCCACAAGAATAGGGGTTCTATCGTAGTCCTTTCGATAAGTAAGAGTGTTGAACCCAACGAGGAGCAGAAGGAAATGACAAGCAGTTTTCAGTAAGGTATTCTCTGCAATCACTGAAATTATCGGTAACAGATAGTTTTGTGATAAGGTAATTCGTAATGGGTAACAAGTAACAAAAGTAAAAAAGGTGCAGCAAGGTGGACCAATCCTTTTCGTAGCAAATGACAAGCTTGGACAAACTCTTCTATTAAGGAAAGCGCTCCCGAGGACACAAAGGAATTATCGTCAAGCTTGTTTTCATCATGCTCATATGGTTCACGTTCGTTACTTTGATAATTTGATATGTGGATGGACCGGTTCTTGGGTACTGCCCTTCCTTGGACAAGCATCCCACTTATGATTAACCCCCCTCGCAAGCATTCGTAACTACGAAAGAAGAATTAAGGTAAACCTAACCATAGCATGAAACATATGGATCCAAATCAGCCCCTTACGAAGCAACACATAAACAAGGGTTTAAGCTTCTGCCACTCTAGCAACCCATCATCTACTTATTACTTCCCAATGCCTTCCCCTAGGCCCAAACAATTTTGAAGTGTCATGTAGTTGACATTCACATAACACCACTAGAGGAAAGACAACATACATCTCATCAAAATATCGAACGAATACCAAATTCACATGACTACTTATAACAAGACTTCTCCCATGTCCTCGGGAGCAAACATAACTACTCACAAATCATATTCATGTTCATAATAAGAGGGGTATTAATGTGCATAAAGGATCTGAACATATAATCTTCCACCGAATAAACCAACTAGCATCAACTACAAGGAGTAATCAACACTACTAGCAACCCACAGGTACCAATATGAGGTTATTAGACAAAGATCGGATACAAGAGATGAAATAGGGTTTGCGAGGAGATGGTGCTAGTGAAGATGCTGATGGAGATTGAACCCCTCCCTATGAGAGGATCGATGGTGATGACGATGGTGACGATTTCCCCCTCCCGGAGGGATGTTTCCCCGGCAGAATAGCTCCGCCGGAGCCCTAGATTGGTTCCACCAAGGTTCCGCCTCGAGACGGCGGCGCTTCGTCCCAAAAGCTTCCTTCTGATTTTTTACAAGGCAAAAGACATCTTATACTAGAAGATGGGCATCAGGGGGCTTCCAGGTGGCCCACGAGGCAGGGGCGCGCCCAGGGGGGTAGGGCGCGCCCTCCACCCTCGTGGACAGTGGGTGGCCCCCCTCTGGTGCTTCCTTCGCCCAATATTTTTTATATATTCCAAAACTGACTTTCTTGGAGTTTCAGGACTTTTGGAGTTGTGCAGAATAGGTCTCTAATATTTGCTCCTTTTCCAGCCCAAAATTCCAGCTGCCGGCATTCTCCCTCTTCATGTAAACCTTGTAAAATAAGAGAGAAAAGGCATAAGTATTGTGACATAATGTTTAATAACAACCCATGATGCAATAAATATCGATATAAAAGCATGATGCAAAATGGACGTATCATGGTGTCATGTGAACGTCGACTACATGTCACTTCACCATATTTGGGCCTAAGGGAATGCATTGTGGAGTAGCAGTTAGATGGTGGGTTACGAGAGTGACAGAAGCTTAAACCCCAGTTTATGCGCTATTTCGTAAGGGACCGATTGGATCCAAAAGTTTAATGCTATGGTTAGAATTTATTCTTAATACTTTTCTCATAGTTGTGGATGCTTGCGGGAGGGTTAATCATAAGTAGGAGGTTTTTTCAAGTAAGAACAACACGTAAGCACCAATCCACCCACATATCAAATTATCGAAGTAGCGAACACAAATCAAACCAACATGATGAAAGTCTGATGTAGGGTGGAACCCTAGATGGCCGATATTTCATGAAAGGAGCGGATCCCGCAATGAACACGAAGAACATGAGGGGAAACACGAGGGAAAACATGAGAGAAACACTAAACCCAACAAGATTGATCAGACATGTGCTAGATTCTCGAACACAAAAGAGTTCACACGATCCACGATCAACAAGGGACGATACACGGTAATCAGTTCTTCTCCAAAGGAGGTCTTGATGGGGCCACCCAAAAGGGGGTCTTGAATCCAAGGGGATCTTCTTTGTAGAGGGGCCGCAGTGTCTCTCGAGGAGTAGATCCAATGTGGATGAGCTAGCCTCTATCTCTAATATGAGCTATCACAACGCTAACCCTAGAAAAGAGGAGGTGGGGGTCTATATATAGTCTTAGAGGTCAAAGGGGTACATGGGCTTTGGCCCAACACGAAATCAGCACACAGGCATCGGACGTTCGGTAGCTACTGGTCGTCCGGAGACTCATGAGGGTCCAGACGTGTGCTGCTCGTCGGGTGTCCGTAGATTCGGCTCGGGTGTGCTTCGATCGGACGTGGGGTCGGGGTCGGATGTCCGGGGCGTCGGTCGTTCGGAGGTCTTCGGAAATCCGGCGTTTTGGCTCGAGAGTGGTAGCGCCGGTCGTCCGGAACTTGGAGTTCTTCAGACGTCCGTGGTTCACCGGTCGTTCGGTGCCTGGGAGTTTCGAGTAGTCCTTCTTCTAGTCCATGGAGCTTGGTGTCCCCAGCGTCTTGTCCGTTGGGTATAGCTGATCCGTGGTTTTCCTCCAAGTACCTGATCACACATAGGGTTTCCGCTTGAGGTAGTAGCCATGTCTCATGCATAGAAAGTGGTAGTTCAGATAGGAGCGAGTTCACCTTATCTTCGATAGCCTTGGCTCGTGCTCTTGTCATTGGTCCAAGTGGTGTCGTGGGAGACGTAGGTAGGTCCATGGGGATGACCTTGGGATGCTCCACATCATCTCCCCTCCCTTGGGAAAGATCCGACCTCGGATCAAATTCTTCATCACTGGTAGGTCGAGAGATCCTTGACATTGAAGACGCCGCTCACGTTGTACTTGTCGCGCGGGAGGTCGATCTTGTAGGCGTTGTTGTTGTAGCGTGCAAGCACCTTGAAGGGTCCATCCGCTCGTGGTAGGAGTTTGGACTTGCATTCGGTGGGGAAGCGGTCCTTGTGAAGGTGTAGCCACACAAGATCACCAATGTTGAATATCATGGGGTGCCGGTTGATGTTGAGCTTGGTCGCAAGTCGTTGTACTTGGCGCTCGATGGTGTGCCTTGTATCTTCACGTACCTTCTTGAGATGATTCACACATGCACTTGCATCCATATTGATGCGCTCTTGTAGTGGTAGAGGAAGAATGTCCAATGGGGACAATGGGTTGACTCCGTAGACGACCTCAGGGACTTGCCGGTAGTTGAGTGTCTTGCGCGGTTGTAGGCGAACTCGGCGATAGGTAGACACTCCTCCCACTCCTTGATGTTCTTCTTGATTAGCACGCGAAGTAGAGTGGAGAGTGTATGGTTGGTCACCTCCGTTTAGCCGTCGGTTTGTGGGTGGTAAGCTGTGGAGAAGAGTAGCTTGATTCCGAGCTTGGCGCATAAGGTTTTCCAACAGTAGCTTAGGAACTTGACGTCGCGGTCCGAGACTATCGTCTTTGGCACTCCATGTAGACGAAGTATTTCACTACAAAATAGATTGGCAACATGTGAAGCATCGTCTATCTTGTTGCAAGGAATGAAATGTGCCATCTTAGAGAATCGGTCCACAGCAACAAATACCGAATCCTTTCCATTTATAGTTCTAGGCAAACCAAGCACGAAATCCATGCTAATATCTTCCCATGGTTGGAACGGTATTGGAAGGGGCATATAGAGACCATGGGATTGAGCTTTAGACTTAGCTTTGTGACATGTAGAGCATCGGTTGGTGAAGCGGTTGATGTCTCGAAACATCTTGGGCCAAAAATAGTTGTTGGAGAGCGTAGCAAATGTCTTATCGCGTCCAAAATGTCCCATTAGGCCTCCTCCATGAGATTCCCACAAAAGCAACAAATGAAGAGAAGACTGGGGGATGCAAAGTTTGTTAGCTCTCATAAGATAACCTTCTTTGATATAATAGCAATCCCAAGAGGTATGGGTCAAGCACTTGGCATAAGGAATAGCAAAAGTAGGATCATGCGCATACAAGTCTTTTATGTGCTCAAAGCCAATGACATCCAACTCAATTTGAGTAACAAGCATGCATATGCAGGAAAGAGCGTCCACCACAACATTTTCCTTACCTTTAATGTACTTGATGACATAAGGAAATGACTCAATGAATTCACTCCATTTAACATGACACTTATTCAACTTAGTTTGACCCTTAAGGTATTTAAGCGTTTCATGGTCGGTATGCATGACAAATTCATGAGGGCGAAGATAATGTTCCCATTCACGCAAAACTCGCACTAAAGCATAGACCTCTTTGTCATAGATGGGGTAATTGAGTTGCGCTCCGGAGAGTTTCTCACTAAAGTAAGCTATGGGGCGCTTCTCTTGCGTTAACACACCTCTTATGCCATTACCACTAGCATCGCAATGAATCTCAAAGGGTTTGTCAAAGTTGGGTAATGCAAGCACGGGAGCATGGGTAATGCAAGCACGGGAGCATGGGAGCATGGGATTGAGCTTTAGACTTAGCTTTGTGACATGTAGAGCATCGGTTGGTGAAGCGGTTGACGTCTCGAAACATCTTGGGACAAAAATAGTTGTTGGAGAGCGTAGCAAATGTCTTATCGCGTCCAAAATGTCCCATTAGGCCTCCTCCATGAGATTCCCACAAAAGCAACAAATGAAGAGAAGACTCGGGGATGCAAAGTTTGTTAGCTCTCATAAGATAACCTTCTTTGATATAATAGCAATCCCAAGAGGTATGCGTCAAGCACTTGGCATAAGGAATAGCAAAAGTAGGATCATGCGCATACAAGTCTTTTATGTGCTCAAAGCCAATGACATCCAATTCAAGTTGAGTAACAAGCATGCATATGCAGGAAAGAGCGTCCACCACAACATTTTCCTTACCTTTAATGTACTTGATGACATAAGGAAATGACTCAATGAATTCACACCATTTAACATGACACTTATTCAACTTAGTTTGACCCTTAAGGTATTTAAGCGTTTCATGGTCGGTATGCATGACAAATTCATGAGGGCGAAGATAATGTTCCCATTCACGCAAAACTCGCACTAAAGCATAGACCTCTTTGTCATAGATGGGGTAATTGAGTTGCGCTCCGGAGAGTTTCTCACTAAAGTAAGCTATGGGGCGCTTCTCTTGCGTTAACACACCTCTTATGCCATTACCACTAGCATCGCAATGAATCTCAAAGGGTTTGTCAAAGTTGGGTAATGCAAGCATGGGAGCATGGGTAAGCAAATTCTTAAGTTCATTGAACGTGGTATCTTGGGTTGGTCCCCAAACAAAGGGTGCATTATTCTTGCTCAAAGCATGCAAAGGTGAAGCAATGGTGCTAAACTCCTTCACAAATCTATGGTAGAAACCGGCTAAACCAAGGAAGCTACGCACTTGTTGCAAATTGGTTGGTTGGGGACAAGTTTTGATAGCATTTATCTTACAGTCATCAACATGAACACCCTTATAGGACACAATAAAACCTAAGAAAACGAGCTTATCAACACCGAAAAGGCATTTTTCCATGTTAGCATAGAGACGCTCTTTTCGAAGAGTTTGCAAAACAGTTCGAACATGGTGATACGTCTCCATCATTTCTACTTTTCCAAACACTTTTAACCTTGTTTGGGACTCTAACTTGCATGATTGAATGGAACTAACCCGGACTGACGCTGTTTTCAGCAGAATTGCCATGGTGTTATTTTTGTGCAGAAATAAAAGTTCTCAGAATGACCTGAAACTTCACGAAAAATATTTTTGGAATTTATAAAAAATACTGGAGAAAGAATCAACACCAGGGGCCCACACCCTGTCCAAGAGGGTGGGGCGCGCCCCCCAGTCTCATGGCCCCCCTGAGGCACCACCGACCTCAACTCCAACTCTATATATTCACATTTGGGGAGAAAAAATCAGGGAGAAGGATTCATCATGTTTTACGATACGGAGCCGCTTCCAAGCCCTAATCTCTCTCGGGAGGGCTGATCTAGAGTCCGTTCGGTGCTCCGTAGAGGGGAATCCGTCGCCATCATCATCATCAACCTTCCTCCATCACCAATTTCATGATTCTCACCGCCGTGCGTGAGTAATTCCATCGTAGGCTTGCTGGACGGTGATGGGTTGGATGAGATTTATCATGTAATTGAGTTAGTTTTTTAGGGTTTGATCCCTAGTATCCATTATGTTCTGAGATTGATGTTGCTGTGACTTTGCTATGCTTAATGCTTGTCAGTAGGGCCCGAGTGCCATGATTCCAGATCTGAACCTATTATGTTTTCATGAATATATGTGAGTTCTTGATCCTATTTTGCAAGTCAATAGTCACCTACTATGTGTTATGATCCGGTAACCCCGAAGTGACAATAATCGGGACCACTCCCGGTGATGACCATAGTTTGCGGAGTTCATGTATTCACTAAGTGTTAATGCTTTGTTCTGGCACTCTATTAAAAGGAGGCCTTAATATCCCTTAGTTACCAATAGGACCCCACTGCCATGGGAGGGTAGGACAAAATATGTCATGCAAGTTCTTTTCCATAAGCACGCATGACTATATTCGGAATACATGCCTACATTACATTGCTGAACTGGAGCTAGTTCTGTGTCACCCTATGTTATAACTATTGCATGAGGAATCGCATCCGACATAATTATCCATCACTGATCCATTGCCTACGAGCTTTTCACATATTGATCTTTGCTTAGTTACTTTTCTGTTGCCACTGTTACAATCACTACAAAACTGCTACTGTTACTTTTTCCACCGTCACCGCTACTTCCATATTACTTTGCTACTAAATACTTTGTTGCAGATATTAAGTCTTTCAGGTGTGGTTGAATTGACAACTCAACTGTTAATACTTGAGAATATTCTTTGGCTCCCCTTGTGTCGAATCAATAAATTTGGGTTGAATACTCTACCCTCAAAAACTGTTGCAATCCCCTATACTTGTGGGTTATCAAGACTATTTTCTGGCGCCGTTGCTAGGGAGCATAGCTCTATTCTTTGAGTCACTTGGGATTTATATCTGTTGATCACTACGAGGAACTTGAAAGATGAAAGAACCAATATTTTTCCCTCAACTACGAGGGGAGGTAAGGAACTGCCATCTAGCTCTGCACTTGATTCACCTTGATATGTTGCATGTTATTGATGATTCCACTTCTACTTTGCATGATACTTATGATGAAACTACTTCTATGCTTGATGATATTGTGCCATTAGGTGAATTTCTTGATGAACAACTTGCTAGGGTTAGAGAGAATGAAATTATTGAAACTGATAATATTGACGAAAGTGATGATGAAGATTCTACCCCTAAATATGAATTGCCTGTTGTGCCTGAGGGTTACGTTATGGATGAAGAAACTGCTAGAGACTTTTTAGCTTGCAATGATAGATATGATCTTAAGAAACTGTTAGCTAAGCTAAAAGAAAAGTCTTTGAATGCTAGAATGAAATATGACCCTGCTTTTGCTACTTCACCTATCTGTATTACTGATAAGGATTATGATTTCTCTGTCGATCCTGAGTTAATTACTTTGGTTAAATCTGATCCTTTTTATGGCCATGAATCTGAAACTGTTGTGGCACATCTTACTAAATTGAATGATATAGCCACCCTGTTCACTAATGAGGAGAAGATTCGTTACTACTATATCTTTAAGTTATTTCCGTTCTCATTAAAGGGTGATGCTAAAACATGGTTTAATTCTCTTGATCCTGGTTGTGTGCATAGTCCCCAGGATATGATTTATTACTTCTCTGCTAAATATTTCCCTGCTCATAAGAAGCAAGCTGCCTTAAGGGGAATATATAATTTTGTGCAAATTGAAGAAGAGAGTCTCCCACAAGCTTGGGGGAGGCTTCTCCGATTACTTAATGCTTTGCCTGGTCGTCCTCTCAAGAAAAATGAAATACTTGATATCTTTTATAATGGACTAACCGATGCTTCTAGAGACCACCTGGATAGTTGTGCTGGTTGTGTTTTCAGGGAAAGAACTGTTGATCAAGCTGAATTGCTATTGAATAATATGTTGATTAATGAAAATGATTGGACACTTCCTGAACCAACTCCTAAGCCAACTCCAAAGAAAAGGGGTATTCTATTTCTCAGTCCTGAAGATATGCAAGAGGCAAAGCAATCTATGAAATAAAAGGGTATTAAAGCTGAAGATGTTAAGAATTTACCACCTATTGAAGAAATACATGGTCTTTATAACCCGACACACGTAGTAAAGGTAAATTCTCTCTATAGATTTAATAAGGTTGAAATCCCATCTACTAAGTTTGCTAGCCAATGCTTGGATGAGTTTGATAATTTTATGGTTAAACAAGAAGACTTCAATGCTTATGTTGGTAGACAATTGAAACGTAATGCCTATATAATTGAACACTTGATTAATTATATGTCTAGAGTTAAAGGTGAACTTAAACTTATTAGTAAACATGTTTCTATGGTTACCACTCAAGTAGAACAAGTACTTAAAGCTCAAAATGATTTGCTCAATGAATTAGATAATAAGAAGAATTAAAATGTTGTTAGAGTTGTGACTAGAGGGGGTAAAATGACTCAGGAACCTTTGTATCCTGAGGGCCACCCTAAGAGAATTGAGCAAGATTCTCAGAGAACTAATGTTGATGCATCTAGTTCTTCTAAGAAGAAGAAAAAGAAAAACAATAGGACTTTGCGTGCTTCTAGTGAACCTGTTGTTGACACACCTGAGAATCCCAATGATATTTCTATTTCTGGTGCTGAAACACAATCTGGTAATGAATATGAACCTAGTGATAATGTTAATGTTAATGATGATGTTCATGTTGATGCTCAACCTAGCAATGACAATGATGTAGAGATGGAACCTGCTGTTGATCTTGATAACCCACAATCAAAGAATCAACATTATGATAAGAGAGACTTCGTTGCTAGGAAACAAGGTAAATAAAGAGAACCATGGGTTCAGAAACCCATGCCTTTTCCTCCTAAACCATCCAAGAAAAAGGATGATGAGGATTTTGAGCGCTTTGCTGAAATGATTAGACCTACCTTTTTTGTGTATGCATTTGATTGATATGCTTAAAATGAATCCTTATGCTAAGTACATGAAAGATATTGTTACAAATAAAAGAAAGATACCAGAAGCTGAAACTTCCAGCATGCTTGCTAATTATACTTTTAAGGGTGGGATACCAAAGAAACTTGGAGATCCAGGAGTACCAACTATACCATGCTCCATTAAAAGAAACCATGTTTAAACTACTGAAATATCTTTGCAAATGGCTGATAAATCCACTGCTATACCTGCGGTATTTGTGAGGATGTACCTGTTGTGGTTGCAAACGTTACTATTTTAACAGACTTTGTTATTATTGATATTTCCGAGGACGATAGTATGTCGATTATCCTTGGTAGACCCTTTTTGAATACGGCAGGGGCTATTATTGATTGCAAGAAAGGCAATGTTACTTTTCATGTTAATGGTAATGAGCATACAGTACACTTTCCGAGGAAACAACCTCAAGTCCACAGTATCAATTCTATTGGAAAAATTCCAACGATTATTATTGGAGGTTTTGAATTTCCTCTTCCTACTGTCAAGAAAAAATATGATATTCTTATTGTTGGGGACATGCATATCCCCGTTGAGGTAACCTAGTGTTATTCGAAAATTCCCCGGTTTCATGTTATTCGGAATGAGTTTGTTAACAAGACTTGATCAACCTTGTTTGTGGATTCCTTTTGATGAGCATGAGATGGATGAAGTTAGAAAGCACAACTCGCTGTACCCTCTTTTTACTTTCTGTTATTTAGATTAAATAAAGAAAAAAATAGTATTTTTTGTCTGTTTTCTGAATTATTCTTGCAATAAAAAATACCCCAAAAATAAAAGTTCTCCAAATGTCCTGAAAATTTTAGATGATTTTTTGTAGAATATTTAAGAATATTTGGCATTCAGAACAGACCTGTGGGACCCACCACCTGGCCACGAGGGTCCAGGGCACGCCCCCTGCCTCATGGGCCCACTCCACTTATTCCTGGACCCACACACTTCGTCTTCCTCCAGAAAAAATCATCCACCAGCTCAAACCCGAGTTCTAGCTCATCTTGCTGCCATTTTCGATCTCGTTGCTCAAAGCTCCATTCACAAAACTGCTTTGGGGGATTGTTCTTCGGTATGTGACTCCTCCAATGGTCCAATTAGTTTTTGTTCTAGTGCTTTATTTATTGCAAATTTTTGCTGCTTAGATGACCCTATTCTTGAGCTTGCATGTCAAATTTATGTGGTCAAAAGTAGTTTTAATGCATGATATGGTCTCTAGGCACTTGTGGGAGTAGTTGCTATCAATCTTGTTGAGTTTGATTCACTTTTATTTTGAGTCACTAAAAATTTCAGAAATTTTCCAGAGAAAGAAAATGATGAAGAGATTGTTGAGGGGCTCTTCGAGCCAAAGCTCGAAGGATAAGCAAAGTGAAGAGAATAAGAAGCCCAAATATAATCTCCCTCGCACTGCGGAGGTTCGGCCGTGCGAATGGACTTGTGACGAGTTCTTGAGAGCAACCAGGATTTATGACGACTTTTATTATTTGGCTGAGAATGCAGGCCTCATCGACTTCCTCCGCGACCAGCGCGAACAGTATCTCCTCCTCACTAATATTTTCGTGCAAAACTTTTACTTTCATGCTAAGAAATCACCACCTTTAGTGGAATTTTATTTATATGATGAGGTTAAGGAGATGTCACTATATGATTTTTGTCGGGTCTGTAAGATACCCTTTGCGGGCAGCATAGAGGAACCACATCGTAATGATGTGGAGGGTTTATTGATACGATTGCTGTAGGGGAAACGAGGAAAGTTTCTGATGCAAGAATTACTAGCATACATTTTCCTGTTCTACGTTACTTTGCAATATTTGCTAGTAGATGCTTAATTGATCGCGGGAATAGTGGAAATCTTAGTGCTCCTAATATTGTTATTTTGCGCCATGCTTTGTTTCGTGATACCACTTTCAGTTTAGGCGCTATTGTTGCTAAACGATTAGATCTGAACAGAACAAAGGGTCCCATCTTCGGAGGCATCTTTACTTTGCGCCTTGCTGCACACTTTAGGATACCTATTAGGCATTATGAGAAAGAGGAAAATTTGCTGCCCCCTATTTTTCTAGATTATAAGAGTATGGTAGCACATGATTTTATTATTAAAGATAAGAAGAAGATGCTTAAGTATAAATTGATTTTTGATAATAACTACTATGAGATTATTACCTTGCGTGCGCCCTCTTTGTTTAACATATTTTCAGGCATGTACCTCGTTTTGCCGGAGTCTGTTGATGCATACTAGAGCCAGACACTAGCTCCAGAGCCTGAGCTGGAGCCATCCCTTGACCCTTATCGACAGTCTGTTTATCGGTGGGATCCGGAGGAGATCGCCAACAAGTGGCACCCAGAGAACACTCCTCCGTACGCTGAAGAGGGCAGCTTTGAGCCTTGGCCATAGACAAACTTAGGCCAAAATCCTAAGTTTGGGGGAGTACGTATTTCTCACCGACATTACATTCATGTTCACACAATCATTCCCGTCGGTGCTCATACTTTTTCATTGTACTATCCATGCTAGTTTATTTTCTTTTCCAATCTTTCTTCTTGTGTGTTTGAAAAACCTTAATAAAAACCCAAAAAATTAGTTGTAGCTTTTAGCTAGTTTACTTTCCATGCTTGTAGTAGTAATAATTAAAAGAAAACGCAAAAAGATTTCTCATTCTTCTTTTGCTTGTTGGGAGCTTTCCCGTGTAAGTAGTTTTGTTTCCTTTCTTTTCTTTGGGGGTCGAGAGGAGAAGACCATGCTGAAAATTTTGAGAAGCTCTCATATGAATTATTGTTGATCTAACATAGAGCCCATATTACCTTGTCTTATCCCTTGTATTGAATGCTTGCAGATTCTAGCTTAGTCCAATGCACGTGTACTATTATTATTATCCACATCGTTCGGTTGTGCAAGTGAAAGGCAATAATGACGATATATGATGGACTGATTGAGATGAGAGAAGATGGTATGAACTTGACCTATCTTGTTTTTGTAAATATGATTAGTTCATCATTCCTGATTCAGCCTATTATGAATGAAACATGTTTGCAATGACAATTAGAGATTATAGTTGCTCATGCCATGCTTAATTTGCTAAGAGTTTATAATGGTTTACCTTGCATGCCAACATGCTATTAAAATGGTTGTGATGTGGTATAATAGGGTGGTATCCTCCTTTGAACGATTCGAGTGGCTTGACTTGGCACATGTTCACGCATGTAGTTGAAACAAAATCAACATAGCCTCCACGATATTTATGTTCATGGTGAATTATATCCAACTCATGTTTGCACTCAGTGTCGATTAATTTTAATGCATGTTCATGACTGTTGTCGCTCTCTAGCTGGTCGCTTTCCAATCTCTTTCTAGCCTTCACTTGTACTAAGCGGGAATACTGCTTGTGCATCCACTTCCATAAACCCCAAAAGTTATTCCATATGAGTCCACCATACCTTCCTATATGCGGTATCTACCTACCATTCCAAGTAAATTTGTATGTGCCAAACTCTAAACCTTCAAATGAAACTATGTTTTGTATGCTCGAATAGCTCATTTATCAACTAGGGCTGTCTATATCTTCCATGCTAGGTGGGTTATTCTCAAGAGGAGTGGACTCCGCTCCTCATTCACGAGAAAATGGCTGGTAACCGGGATTCCTAGTCCCATGCTTCAACTAAAATAATTACAAACAAAACTCCCCCAGGATTGTTGTTAGTTGAAGGCACCCGTTGTTTCGGACAAGCCACGGATTGATGTTTGTTGGTGGTGGGGGAGTATAAACTTTACCATTCTGTTTGGGAACCGCCTATAATGTGTGTAGCATGGAAGATATCGAGATCTCTCGGTTGTTATGTTGACAATGAAAGTATACCACTCAAAATATTATTTATCTCTTTCAAAATCGAGCTCTGGCACCTCTACAAATCCCTGCTTCCCTCTGCGAAGGGCCTATCTATTTACTTTTATGTTGAGTCATCATCCTCTTATTAAAAAGCACTAGTTGGAGAGCACCTTTGTCATTTGCATGTATTACTATTAGTTTACATTGAGTATGACTGTGACTGGATCTCTTTTACCATGAATTACAATGTTTAGTCAGTCCTTGATATTCAGAGGTGCTCTACATTTATGTTTTGCGGTCTCAGAAAGGGCTAGTGATATACCATCTTGTTATATCATATTATGATTGTTTTGAGAAAGTGTTGACATCCGAGATTTACTTTTATTGCTCGCTAGTTGATGATGCCATTGATATGAATAAACATGAGACCTAAATGTCATTGTGAATATGGTTAGTTCATAATCTTTGCTGAAAACTTGAATGTTGGCTTTACATATTTACAACAACAAGATCAAATAGAGTTTGTAAAAGTTTTTCTTTATCACTTTCAGTTTGTCAACTGAATTTCTTAAGGACAAGCAAAGGTTTAAGCTTGGGGGAGTTGATATGTCTCCATCGTATCTACTTTTCCGAACACTTTTGACCTTGTTTTGGACTCTAACTTGCATGATTTGAATGGAACTAACCCGGACTGGCGTTGTTGTAACACCCACGATGCGGCTATATCTCCCACATGTCGGAGCACGACTTAGAGGCATAACGACATTGTAGGCAATGCCGCAAGAGGGGTAATCTTTACACATCCCATGTACTGAATAAGAAAGAGGTACATAGTTGGCTTACAATCGCCACTTCACACAATAACATAAATATAGCATTACAATCATCCAGATACAATCAAGGTCCGACTACGGAACCAAAATAAAGACAACCCCAAATGCATAAGATCCCCGATCGCCCCTACTGGGCTCCACTACTGATCGTCTGGAAAGGAAACATTGTATCGTCCTTAGTCCTCATCGAACTCCCACTTGAGTTCAGTCGCATCTCCTGGAATGGTATCATCGGCACCTGCATCTGGTTTTGGAAGTAATCTGTGAGTCACGGGGACTCAGCAATCTCACACCCTCGCGATCAAGACTATTTAAGCTTATGGGTAGGTAAAAGGTATGAGGTGGAGCTGCAACAAGCACTAGCATATATGGTGGATAACAAACGCAGATGAGAGCGAGAAGAGAAGGCAAAGCACGTTCGAGAATCTATGATCAAGAAGTGAATCTAGAAATACTTACGTCCAAGCATAACAGGAGACCGTGTTCTCTTGCCGGACTCCGCCGAAAAGAGACCATCACGGCTACACACGCGGTTGATCAATTTAATTAAGTTAAGTTTCAAGTTCTCTACAACCGAACATTAACAAATTCCCATCTGCCCATAACCGCGGGCATGACTTTCGAAAGTTCAAAACCCTGCAGGGGTGTCCCAACTTAGCCCATCACAAGCTCTCACGGTCAACGAAGGATATTCCTTCTCCCAGGACGGCCCAATCAGACTCGGAATCCCGGTTACAAGACATCTCGACAATGGTAAAACAAGACCAACAAAGCCACCTGAATGTGCCGATAAATCCCGATAGGAGCTGCACATATCTCGTTCTCAAGGCACACCGGATTGTCCAAACTTCCGGTAAGCTAGCCCAGAGTTGCCCCTGGTGGCCACCGGTGGCTGACAAGTTGGACCAACACTCAGAGGAGCACTAGCCCGAGGGGTTTAAAATAAAGATGACCCTTGAGTCCATGGAACCCAAGGGAAAAAGGCTAGGTGGCAAATGGTAAAACCAAGGTTGGGCCTTGCTGGAGGAGTTTTATTCAAGGCAATCTGTCAAGGGGTTCCCATTATAACCCAACCGTGTAAGGAACGCAAAATCAAGGAACATAACACCGGTATGACGGAAACTAGGGCGGCAAGAGTGGAACAAAACACCAGGCAAAAGGCCGAGCCTTCCACCCTTTACCAAGTATATAGATGCATTAAAGTAAACAAGATATAATAATGATATCCCAACAATAAGCATGTTCCAACAAGGAACAAACTCCAATCTTCACCTGCAACTAGCAACGCTATAAGAGGGGCTGAGCAAAGTGGTAACATAGCCAAACAACGGTTTGCTAGGACAAGGTGGGTTAGAGGTTTGACATGGAAATATGGGAGGCATGATAAAGCAAGTGGTAGGTATCGCAGCATAGGCATAGCAATAGAGCGAGCAACTAGCAAGCAAAGATAGAAGTGATTTCGAGGGTATGGTCATCTTGCCTGCAAAGTTCTCCGAGTTGACGTAAGCTTGATCCTCGTAAGCGTACTCAACAGGTTCCTCGATCATGTACTCGCCTCCCGGCTCTACCCAAAGCAAGAACACAAGCAAAGGGAACCACGATCAACCATGGTGCAATGCACAAGCAACATGATGCAAAACATGGCATGATATGCGGGATGTGATATGCAATGCATATGCATGCTCCGGAAGGAAAAAATTGAACCAGGACTCAACTTGGCAAACCAAGAGTTCCGCTGGAAAGATGAGTTGATTTCGGTCGAAAATGATATAAAGATCACCCGAATCGGATGCATGGTTTGCAAATGGCAAGCAAAACAATAATGACACTATGCTGCGATTAACAACACGATCACATCTAAATGCATCGAGAAAAATAAGCTACTACACTCTAACATAGCAACAAAGCACATGGCAGTGATCCACTCAAGATGCTTGATAAAAGATGAGCACTGAGCTACGACTAAATCACCCAATAGCAGGTTCAAACAAGCATGGAAAAAGTGCAAAAGATATTAGGTTCACAGACTTAGTGAAAATAACATGTCAGGATTTAACATCAGGAAGCAATGTTTAGAGCAATATAACAACATGCTACAGGAACATATCATGGCAAAGCGAGGCATGGCATGAAACTACTCAAAGCATATAACAGAAGTCCTTTACTGACCATAAGCCAAAAAAGATCAGAAGATACAATGGCAACCATGTAAACATAGCAAGTTTCGTTAACAGATTCAGACTTAGCAGAAAACTGGACATGGCAAAAACAAAGTTACGTAGGCATGTTTGCGAGCTCGATGCACTCACCACAAGGCATTGCATGACAAACTAAGCATACACCCAGCAATAAGAAATGTTCAATAAGCTAACCATGGCAAGAGCACTCTCATAGCATGCATGGATCAACTACAACAACCTCAGCAAAATTGAATAACATGTAAACAATCTGCCAGGAACATTTTATAGCACAAGTAGAGCAAGATTGAGTCATGCTAGGGTGCTCCATAATTGCAAACAAAGACATGGATGGATAGAGCATAACAATATCTCAAGACCATCCTTACTGAACATGCTCAAAAGAGGTATGGATCACTCTGTAGCAACATGAATACATGTCATAAAAATAACATCAGGGAAATGACTTAGAAGAATTCTAAGTCCCTGAAATCAGCAACATCACGAGAGCTACTTTGCATGCTTGTGCTAGTCACCACATTGATCACAAAAATAAATGGCATACACCCCTATAAAGATGGCATGGCGTAGCCCAAAACACATGTAGGGCTCAAGTTCATAGGAGGCACACATTAAACATGGCAAAAATAAAAAATGTCCATAATCTGTTAAGAAACAGAAACTAACATTACATAGCACTCTTGCAACAGCATTTAGGGCATCAAGATGGACTCAAACAAGCATGATGCAATCGAACGAAATGAAGAGCACATCCAGATGAACAATTTGATATATTGCACACACGAAACGGAGCTACGGATGCAAAGTTATGATGCGATGAAGATAGCTAAAAAATGTTGGGGACTTAGGCAGAAAATGGAGTCAACCGCTAGGGTTACTGTAGCACTGGATCTAGAACGGGGCACGCCTCCCGAGGATCGACGACGCAGACTCGCCGGAGTTGGAGTCGCCGGCGTCGGGCGGAGCCAGGGCGGCGATGGCGAAGATGGCGGCGAGGGCGGCGCGCTGGTCGGTGTTGGTGCGGGCACGCGTCGGCGGAGAGGCGGGTGGCGGCGGCGGCCCGGCGAGGAGGCGGCGGTCGCCAGCTTGGGCGAAGG